>NW_028275101.1:0-59831 GCF_037043125.1 Eumetopias jubatus | reverse complement strand
TCGTAGGAGTGGCAAAAGGGGTTGTGGAAGTAAAACGCAAGGGTTCTATAAGAAACTCGGAAAACAAGGTGGTGTAGAAGGCAACTTTCCCCCGCGTCTTGGTTCAGGTTTAGGGAAGGGATACCCACTGCCCGTGCGGAAGCCTAGGGGAAGTACCATGGGCTGAAGTGTGAAAAGCAGGCCTGCGCAGAACGCAACGTTCAGCGCACATCTTGTTTCACGAAGAGAGATGCCTTTTCCAATGTGTGTGTGGAAGCCTAAGGCCAAGTGCCATATATACTTACCCCCACGAAACACCGCTGTAGGAAACCGGTCGTTCAACTCACAGCTTCCCTGAGGAAGTTTTTCTAAAGTGCGTGTGGAGGCCCAAGGAAAGTGTGACAGGCTTCCCTCTGAGAAGGAGGTCTGCGTGGAACGCCTCCTTCATCTCACGGCTTGTTTCCGGCTGACGGAAGGCTTCTCAAGGGTGTGTACGGTAGCCTAGGGAAAAAGCGCATACACTTCACTCTCCAGGGGGAAAAAAAGCAAGAACCCAAAAGAATCGGCGAGAAACCGTCTCTCAACGAACACCTTCTTTCCTGACGAGACAGAAACATGTTCAACTCTGTGTGTTTGTGTGTGTGTGTGTGCCCGCGCGCGCGCGTGCATGACTGAATAAGGAAAGTGCCATGTACTCCCCTGGGAAAAGCAAGTCTGCGTATACGGCAACTCGCCACTAACATCTTCAGGTATCCTGGAGAGAGAAGCATTTCCAAAAGTGGGTGTGGAAGCATCATAAAAGTGCCGTACGCTTTACTACCGTTCCCTGGACCTATCTCCGAGAAACGTCCTCCCTGACGATAGAAAAGAGCTGAGCCATCTCAAGGCTGCATGAGATCGCACAGGGACCGTTCCCTGGACCTAACTCCGAGTAACGCTTCGGGGTACAAGGCAGCTTTCAACTGACGTCTTCTTTCGTGAGCCCAGAAGCGTTTGCATATGTAGGCGTGGAGGCGTCAGGAGAAGGCCGCAGACCGCCCTCTAAGAGGCAACCTCGCTTTTGCGAAGCCGTCTTTCACCTCACATCCTTTGCCTTGGAGACGGGAGCCTTTTACATAAATTTGGTGGAAGCACAAGGAAGGTGTCGTGTCCTGTACTCATCTCTGAGAAAGAAGGCCGAGCGCAATGGGTCTTTCAGCCTAGCATATGGACGGGCTCATGAAGTCAGTAGAGATTGCAAGTGTACGCGTGCAGGCATAAGGAGAGTGCCCTATCCTTAACTTCGAGAAAGCATGACGGAGAGAGACCGTCTTTCAAGCGAACCCCTCTCCTGAGGATATATCGAAGCAGTGGCAAAAGGGGTTGTGGAAGCACAGCGCAAAGTTTCTATACGAAACTCGGAAAACAAGGTGGTGTAGAAGGCAGCTTTCCCCCGCGTCTTGGTTCAGGTTTAGGGAAGGGATACCCACTGCCCGTGCGGAAGCCTAGGGAAAGTACCATGGGCTGAAGTGTGAAAAGCAGGCCTGCGCAGAACGCAACGTTCAGCGCACATCTTGTTTCACGAAGAGAGATTCCTTTACCAATGTGTGTGTGGAAGCCTAAGGCCAAGTGCCATATATACTTACCCCCACGAAACACCGCTCTAGGAAACCCGTCGTTCAACTCACAGCTTCCCTGAGGAAGTTTTTCTAAAGTGCGTGTGGAGGCACAAGGAAAGTGTGACAGTCTTCCCTCTGAGAAGGAGGTCTGCGTGGAACGCCTCCTTCAACTCACGGCTTGTTTCCGGCTGACGGAAGGCTTCTCAAGGGTGTGTACGGAAGCCTAGGGAAAAAGCGCATACACTTCACTCTCCGGGGGGAAAAAAAGCTAGAACCCAAAAGCATCGTCGAGAAACCGTCTCTCAACGAACACCTTCTTTCCTGACGAGACAGAAACATGTTCAACTCTGTGTGTGTGTGTGTGTGTGTGTGTGTGTGTGTGTGCGCCCCTGCGCGCGCGTGCCTGAGTTAATAAGGAAAGTGCTATGTACTCACCTGGGAAAAGCAAGTCTGCGTATACGGCAGCTCGCCACTAACATCTTCAGGTATCCTGCAGAGAGAAGCTTTTCCAAAAGTGGGTGTGGAAGCATCATGAAAGTGCCGTACGCTTTACTACCGTTCCCTGGACCTAACTCCGAGAAACGCTTCGGGGTACAAGGCAGCTTTCAACTGACGTCTTCTTTCGTGAGCCTAGAAGCGTTTGCATATGTAGGCGTGGAGGCGTCAGGAGACGGCCGCAGACCGCCCTCTAAGAGGCAACCTCGCTTTTGCGAAGCCATCTTTCACCTCACATCCTTTGTCTTGGAGACGGGAGCCTTTTACATAATCTTGGTGGAAGCACAAGGAAGGTGTCGTGCCCTGTACTCATCTCTGAGAAAGAAGGCCGAGCGCAATGGGTCTTTCAGCCTAGCATATGGACGGGGTCATGAAGTCAGTAGAGATTGCAAGTGTACGCGTGCAGGCATAAGGAGAGTGCCCTATCCTTAAGTTTGAGAAAGCATGACGGAGAGAGACCGTCTTTCAAGCGAACCCCACTCCTGAGGATATATCGTAAGAGTGGCAAAAGGGGTTGCGGAAGCAAAACGCAAGGGTTCTATACGAAACTCGGAAAACAAGGTGGTGTAGAAGGCAGCTTTCCCCCACGTCTTGGTTCAGGTTTAGGGAAGGGATACCCACTGCCCGTGCGGAAGCCTAGGGAAAGTACCATGGGCTGAAGTGTGAAAAGCAGGCCTGCGCAGAACGCAACGTTCAGCGCACATCTTGTTTCACGAAGAGAGATTCCTTTACCAATGTGTGTGTGGAAGCCTAAGGCCAAGTGCCATATATACTTACCCCCACGAAACACCGCTGTAGGAAACCCGTCGTTCAACTCACAGCTTCCCTGAGGAAGTTTTTCTAAAGTGCGTGTGGAGGCCCAAGGAAAGTGTGACAGGCTTCCCTCTGAGAAGGAGGTCTGCGTCGAACGCCTCTTTCAACTCACGGCTTGTTTCCGGCTGACGGAAGGCTTCTCAAGGGTGTGTACGGTAGCCTAGGGAAAAAGCGCATACACTTCACTCTCCGGGGAGAAAAAAAGCTAGAACCCAAAAGCATCGGCGAGAAACCGTCTCTCAACGAACACCTTCTTTCCTGACGAGACAGAAACCTGTCCAACTCTGTGTGTGTGTGTGTGTGTGTTTGTGTGTGTGTGTGCGCCAGAGCGCGCGCGTGCGTGAGTGAATAAGGAAAGTGCCATGTACTCACCTGGGAAAAGCAAGTCTGCGTATACGGCAGCTCGCCACTAACATCTTCAGGTATCCTGGAGAGAGAAGCTTTTCCAAAAGTGGGTGTGGAAGCATCATGAAAGTGCCGTACGCTTTGCTACCGTTCCCTGGACCTAACTCCGAGAAACGTCCTCCCTGACGATAGAAAAGAGCTGAGCCATCTCAAGGCTGCGTGTGATCGCACAGGGACCGTTCCCTGGACCTAACTCCGAGAAACGCTTCGGGGTACAAGGCAGCATTCAACTGACATCTTCTTTCGTGAGCCCAAGAGCGTTTGCGTATGTAGGCGTGGAGGCGTCAGGAGAGCGCCGCAGACCGCCCTCTAAGAGGCAACCTCGCTTTTGCGAAGCCGTCTTTCACCTCACATCCTTTGCCTTGGAGACGGGAGCCTTTTACATAAATTTGGTGGAAGCACAAGGAAGGTGTCGTGTCCTGTACTCATCTCTGAGAAAGAAGGCCGAGCGCAATGGGTCTTTCAGCCTATCATATGGACGGGCTCATGAAGTCATTAGAGATTGCAAGTGTACGCGTGCAGGCATAAGGAGAGTGCCCTATCCTTAACTTCGAGAAAGCATGACGGAGAGAGACCGTCTTTCAAGCGAACCCCTCTCCTGAGGATATATCGAAGCAGTGGCAAAAGGGGTTGTGAAAGCAAAACGCAAGGGTTCTATAAGAAACTCGGAAAACAAGGTGGTGTAGAAGGCAGCTTTCCCCCGCGTCTTGGTTCAGGTTTAGGGAAGGGATACCCACTGCCCGTGCGGAAGCCTAGGGAAAGTACCATGGGCTGAAGTGTGAAAAGCAGACCTGCGCAGAACGCAACGTTCAGCGCACATCTTGTTTCACGAAGAGAGATTCCTTTACCAATGTGTGTGTGGAAGCCTAAGGCCAAGTGCCATATATACTTCCCCCACGAAACACCGCTGTAGGAAACCCGTCGTTCAACTCACAGCTTCCCTGAGGAAGTTTTTCTAAAGTGCGTGTGGAGGCCCAAGGAAAGTGTGACAGGCTTCCCTCTGAGATGGAAGTCTGCGTGGAACGCCTCCTTCATCTCACGGCTTGTTTCCGGCTGACGGAAGGCTTCTCAAGGGTGTGTACGGAAGCCTAGGGAAAAAGCGCATACACTTCACTCTCCGGGGGGAAAAAAAGCTAGAACCCAAAAGCATCGTCGAGAAACCGTCTCTCAACGAACACCTTCTTTCCTGACGAGACAGAAACATGTTCAACTCTGTGTGTGTGTGTGTGTGTGTGTGTGTGCCCCTGCGCGCGCGTGTCTGAGTTAATAAGGAAAGTGCTATGTACTCACCTGGGAAAAGCAAGTCTGCGTATACGGCAGCTCGCCACTAACATCTTCAGGTATCCTGCAGAGAGAAGCTTTTCCAAAAGTGGGTGTGGACGCATCATGAAAGTGCCGTACGCTTTACTACCGTTCCCTGGACCTAACTCCGAGAAACGCTTCGGGGTACAAGGCAGCTTTCAACTGACGTCTTCTTTCGTGAGCCCAGAAGCGTTTGCATATGTAGGCGTGGAGGCGTCAGGAGACGGCCGCAGACCGCCCTCTAAGAGGCAACCTCGCTTTTGCGAAGCCGTCTTTCACCTCACATCCTTTGCCTTGGAGACGGGAGCCTTTTACATAATCTTGGTGGAAGCACAAGGAAGGTGTCGTGCCCTGTACTCATCTCTGAGAAAGAAGGCCGAGCGCAATGGGTCTTTCAGCCTAGCATATGGACGGGGTCATGAAGTCAGTAGAGATTGCAAGTGTACGCGTGCAGGCATAAGGAGAGTGCCCTATCCTTAACTTTGAGAAAGCATGACGGAGAGAGACCGTCTTTCAAGCGAACCCCTCTCCTGAGGATATATCGTAAGAGTGGCAAAAGGGGTTGTGGAAGTAAAACGCAAGGGTTCTATAAGCAACTCGGAAAACAAGGTGGTGTAGAAGGCAGCTTTCCCCCGCGTCTTGGTTCAGGTTTAGGGAAGGGATACCCACTGCCCGTGCGGAAGCCTAGGGAAAGTACCATGGGCTGAAGTGTGAAAAGCAGGCCTGCGCAGAACGCAACGTTCAGCGCACATCTTGTTTCACGAAGAGAGATGCCTTTTCCAATGTGTGTGTGGAAGCCTAAGGCCAAGTGCCATATATACTTACCCCCACGAAACACCGCTGTAGGAAACCGGTCGTTCAACTCACAGCTTCCCTGGGGAAGTTTTTCTAAAGTGCGTGTGGAGGCCCAAGGAAAGTGTGACAGGCTTCCCTCTGAGAAGGAGGTCTGCGTGGAACGCCTCCTTCATCTCACGGCTTGTTTCCGGCTGACGGAAGGCTTCTCAAGTGTGTGTACGGAAGCCTAGGGAAAAAGCGCATACACTTCACTCTCCGGGGGGAAAAAAAGCAAGAACCCAAAAGAATCGGCGAGAAACCGTCTCTCAACGAACACCTTCTTTCCTGACGAGACAGAAACATGTTCAACTCTGTGTGTTTGTGTGTGTGTGTGTGCCCGCGCACGCGCGTGCATGACTGAAAAAGGAAAGTGCCCTGTACTCCCCTGGGAAAAGCAAGTCTGCGTATACGGCCACTCGCCACTAACATCTTCAGGTATCCTGGAGAGAGAAGCATTTCCAAAAGTGGGTGTGGAAGCATCATAAAAGTGCCGTACGCTTTACTACCGTTCCCTGGACCTATCTCCGAGAAACGTCCTCCCTGACGATAGAAAAGAGCTGAGCCATCTCAAGGCTGCATGAGATCGCACAGGGACCGTTCCCTGGACCTAACTCCGAGAAACGCTTCGGGGTACAAGGCAGCTTTCAACTGACGTCTTCTTTCGTGAGCCC
This sequence comes from Eumetopias jubatus, assembly GCF_037043125.1. NCBI lineage: Eukaryota > Metazoa > Chordata > Mammalia > Carnivora > Otariidae > Eumetopias > Eumetopias jubatus. The sequence goes on along the minus strand of NW_028275101.1, from coordinate 53,734 downwards.
AGAAGCGTTTGCATATGTAGGCGTGGAGGCGTCAGGAGAAGGCCGCAGACCGCCCTCTAAGAGGCAACCTCGCTTTTGCGAAGCCGTCTTTCACCTCACATCCTTTGCCTTGGAGACGGGAGCCTTTTACATAAATTTGGTGGAAGCACAAGGAAGGTGTCGTGTCCTGTACTCATCTCTGAGAAAGAAGGCCGAGCGCAATGGGTCTTTCAGCCTAGCATATGGACGGGCTCATGAAGTCAGTAGAGATTGCAAGTGTACGCGTGCAGGCATAAGGAGAGTGCCCTATCCTTAACTTCGAGAAAGCATGACGGAGAGAGACCGTCTTTCAAGCGAACCCCTCTCCTGAGGATATATCGAAGCAGTGGCAAAAGGGGTTGTGGAAGCACAGCGCAAAGTTTCTATACGAAACTCGGAAAACAAGGTGGTGTAGAAGGCAGCTTTCCCCCGCGTCTTGGTTCAGGTTTAGGGAAGGGATACCCACTGCCCGTGCGGAAGCCTAGGGAAAGTACCATGGGCTGAAGTGTGAAAAGCAAGCCTGCGCAGAACGCAACGTACAGCGCACATCTTGTTTCACGAAGAGAGATTCCTTTACCAATGTGTGTGTGGAAGTCTAAGGCCAAGTGCCATATATACTTACCCCCACGAAACACCGCTCGAGGAAACCCGTCGTTCAACTCACAGCTTCACTGAGGAAGTTTTTCTAAAGTGCGTGTGGAGGCCCAAGGAAAGTGTGACAGTCTTCCCTCTGAGAAGGAGGTCTGCGTGGAACGCCTCCTTCATCTCACGGCTTGTTTCCGGCTGACGGAAGGCTTCTCAAGGGTGTGTACGGTAGCCTAGGGAAAAAGCGCATACACTTCACTCTCCAGGGGGAAAAAAAGCAAGAACCCAAAAGAATCGGCGAGAAACCGTCTCTCAACGAACACCTTCTTTCCTGACGAGACAGAAACATGTTCAACTCTGTGTGTTTGTGTGTGTGTGTGTGCCCGCGCGCGCGCGTGCATGACTGAATAAGGAAAGTGCCATGTACTCCCCTGGGAAAAGCAAGTCTGCGTATACGGCCACTCGCCACTAACATCTTCAGGTATCCTGGAGAGAGAAGCATTTCCAAAAGTGGGTGTGGAAGCATCATAAAAGTGCCGTACGCTTTACTACCGTTCCCTGGACCTATCTCCGAGAAACGTCCTCCCTGACGATAGAAAAGAGCTGAGCCATCTCAAGGCTGCATGAGATCGCACAGGGACCGTTCCCTGGACCTAACTCCGAGTAACGCTTCGGGGTACAAGGCAGCTTTCAACTGACGTCTTCTTTCGTGAGCCCAGAAGCGTTTGCATATGTAGGCGTGGAGGCGTCAGGAGAAGGCCGCAGACCGCCCTCTAAGAGGCAACCTCGCTTTTGCGAAGCCGTCTTTCACCTCACATCCTTTGCCTTGGAGACGGGAGCCTTTTACATAAATTTGGTGGAAGCACAAGGAAGGTGTCGTGTCCTGTACTCATCTCTGAGAAAGAAGGCCGAGCGCAATGGGTCTTTCAGCCTAGCATATGGACGGGCTCATGAAGTCAGTAGAGATTGCAAGTGTACGCGTGCAGGCATAAGGAGAGTGCCCTATCCTTAACTTCGAGAAAGCATGACGGAGAGAGACCGTCTTTCAAGCGAACCCCTCTCCTGAGGATATATCGAAGCAGTGGCAAAAGGGGTTGTGGAAGCACAGCGCAAAGTTTCTATACGAAACTCGGAAAACAAGGTGGTGTAGAAGGCAGCTTTCCCCCGCGTCTTGGTTCAGGTTTAGGGAAGGGATACCCACTGCCCGTGCGGAAGCCTAGGGAAAGTACCATGGGCTGAAGTGTGAAAAGCAGGCCTGCGCAGAACGCAACGTTCAGCGCACATCTTGTTTCACGAAGAGAGATTCCTTTACCAATGTGTGTGTGGAAGCCTAAGGCCAAGTGCCATATATACTTACCCCCACGAAACACCGCTCTAGGAAACCCGTCGTTCAACTCACAGCTTCCCTGAGGAAGTTTTTCTAAAGTGCGTGTGGAGGCACAAGGAAAGTGTGACAGTCTTCCCTCTGAGAAGGAGGTCTGCGTGGAACGCCTCCTTCAACTCACGGCTTGTTTCCGGCTGACGGAAGGCTTCTCAAGGGTGTGTACGGAAGCCTAGGGAAAAAGCGCATACACTTCACTCTCCGGGGGGAAAAAAAGCTAGAACCCAAAAGCATCGTCGAGAAACCGTCTCTCAACGAACACCTTCTTTCCTGACGAGACAGAAACATGTTCAACTCTGTGTGTGTGTGTGTGTGTGCGCCCCTGCGCGCGCGTGCCTGAGTTAATAAGGAAAGTGCTATGTACTCACCTGGGAAAAGCAAGTCTGCGTATACGGCAGCTCGCCACTAACATCTTCAGGTATCCTGCAGAGAGAAGCTTTTCCAAAAGTGGGTGTGGAAGCATCATGAAAGTGCCGTACGCTTTACTACCGTTCCCTGGACCTAACTCCGAGAAACGCTTCGGGGTACAAGGCAGCTTTCAACTGACGTCTTCTTTCGTGAGCCTAGAAGCGTTTGCATATGTAGGCGTGGAGGCGTCAGGAGACGGCCGCAGACCGCCCTCTAAGAGGCAACCTCGCTTTTGCGAAGCCATCTTTCACCTCACATCCTTTGTCTTGGAGACGGGAGCCTTTTACATAATCTTGGTGGAAGCACAAGGAAGGTGTCGTGCCCTGTACTCATCTCTGAGAAAGAAGGCCGAGCGCAATGGGTCTTTCAGCCTAGCATATGGACGGGGTCATGAAGTCAGTAGAGATTGCAAGTGTACGCGTGCAGGCATAAGGAGAGTGCCCTATCCTTAAGTTTGAGAAAGCATGACGGAGAGAGACCGTCTTTCAAGCGAACCCCACTCCTGAGGATATATCGTAAGAGTGGCAAAAGGGGTTGCGGAAGCAAAACGCAAGGGTTCTATACGAAACTCGGAAAACAAGGTGGTGTAGAAGGCAGCTTTCCCCCACGTCTTGGTTCAGGTTTAGGGAAGGGATACCCACTGCCCGTGCGGAAGCCTAGGGAAAGTACCATGGGCTGAAGTGTGAAAAGCAGGCCTGCGCAGAACGCAACGTTCAGCGCACATCTTGTTTCACGAAGAGAGATTCCTTTACCAATGTGTGTGTGGAAGCCTAAGGCCAAGTGCCATATATACTTACCCCCACGAAACACCGCTGTAGGAAACCCGTCGTTCAACTCACAGCTTCCCTGAGGAAGTTTTTCTAAAGTGCGTGTGGAGGCCCAAGGAAAGTGTGACAGGCTTCCCTCTGAGAAGGAGGTCTGCGTCGAACGCCTCTTTCAACTCACGGCTTGTTTCCGGCTGACGGAAGGCTTCTCAAGGGTGTGTACGGTAGCCTAGGGAAAAAGCGCATACACTTCACTCTCCGGGGAGAAAAAAAGCTAGAACCCAAAAGCATCGGCGAGAAACCGTCTCTCAACGAACACCTTCTTTCCTGACGAGACAGAAACCTGTCCAACTCTGTGTGTGTGTGTGTGTTTGTGTGTGTGTGTGCGCCAGAGCGCGCGCGTGCGTGAGTGAATAAGGAAAGTGCCATGTACTCACCTGGGAAAAGCAAGTCTGCGTATACGGCAGCTCGCCACTAACATCTTCAGGTATCCTGGAGAGAGAAGCTTTTCCAAAAGTGGGTGTGGAAGCATCATGAAAGTGCCGTACGCTTTGCTACCGTTCCCTGGACCTAACTCCGAGAAACGTCCTCCCTGACGATAGAAAAGAGCTGAGCCATCTCAAGGCTGCATGAGATCGCACAGGGACCGTTCCCTGGACCTAACTCCGAGTAACGCTTCGGGGTACAAGGCAGCTTTCAACTGACGTCTTCTTTCGTGAGCCCAGAAGCGTTTGCATATGTAGGCGTGGAGGCGTCAGGAGAAGGCCGCAGACCGCCCTCTAAGAGGCAACCTCGCTTTTGCGAAGCCGTCTTTCACCTCACATCCTTTGCCTTGGAGACGGGAGCCTTTTACATAAATTTGGTGGAAGCACAAGGAAGGTGTCGTGTCCTGTACTCATCTCTGAGAAAGAAGGCCGAGCGCAATGGGTCTTTCAGCCTAGCATATGGACGGGCTCATGAAGTCAGTAGAGATTGCAAGTGTACGCGTGCAGGCATAAGGAGAGTGCCCTATCCTTAACTTCGAGAAAGCATGACGGAGAGAGACCGTCTTTCAAGCGAACCCCTCTCCTGAGGATATATCGAAGCAGTGGCAAAAGGGGTTGTGGAAGCACAGCGCAAAGTTTCTATACGAAACTCGGAAAACAAGGTGGTGTAGAAGGCAGCTTTCCCCCGCGTCTTGGTTCAGGTTTAGGGAAGGGATACCCACTGCCCGTGCGGAAGCCTAGGGAAAGTACCATGGGCTGAAGTGTGAAAAGCAAGCCTGCGCAGAACGCAACGTACAGCGCACATCTTGTTTCACGAAGAGAGATTCCTTTACCAATGTGTGTGTGGAAGTCTAAGGCCAAGTGCCATATATACTTACCCCCACGAAACACCGCTCTAGGAAACCCGTCGTTCAACTCACAGCTTCACTGAGGAAGTTTTTCTAAAGTGCGTGTGGAGGCACAAGGAAAGTGTGACAGTCTTCCCTCTGAGAAGGAGGTCTGCGTGGAACGCCTCCTTCAACTCACGGCTTGTTTCCGGCTGACGGAAGGCTTCTCAAGGGTGTGTACGGTAGCCTAGGGAAAAAGCGTATACACTTCACTCTCCGGGGGGAAAAAAAGCTAGAACCCAAAAGCATCGGCGAGAAACCGTCTCTCAACGAAAACCTTCTTTCCTGACGAGACAGAAACCTGTCCAACTCTGTGTGTGTGTGTGTGTGTGTGTGTGTGTGTGTGTGTGTGTGTGTGTGCCAGGGCGCGCGCGTGCGTGAGTGAATAAGGAAAGTGCCATGTACTCACCTGGGAAAAGCAAGTCTGCGTATACGGCAGCTCGCCACTAACATCTTCAGGTATCCTGGAGAGAGAAGCTTTTCCAAATGTGGGTGTGGAAGCATCATGAAAGTGCCGTACGCTTTACTACCGTTCCCTGGACCTAACTCCGAGAAACGCTTCGGGGTACAAGGCAGCTTTCAACTGACGTCTTCTTTCGTGAGCCTAGAAGCGTTTGCATATGTAGGCGTGGAGGCGTCAGGAGACGGCCGCAGACCGCCCTCTAAGAGGCAACCTCGCTTTTGCGAAGCCATCTTTCACCTCACATCCTTTGTCTTGGAGACGGGAGCCTTTTACATAATCTTGGTGGAAGCACAAGGAAGGTGTCGTGCCCTGTACTCATCTCTGAGAAAGAAGGCCGAGCGCAATGGGTCTTTCAGCCTAGCATATGGACGGGGTCATGAAGTCAGTAGAGATTGCAAGTGTACGCGTGCAGGCATAAGGAGAGTGCCCTATCCTTAAGTTTGAGAAAGCATGACGGAGAGAGACCGTCTTTCAAGCGAACCCCACTCCTGAGGATATATCGTAAGAGTGGCAAAAGGGGTTGCGGAAGCAAAACGCAAGGGTTCTATACGAAACTCGGAAAACAAGGTGGTGTAGAAGGCAGCTTTCCCCCACGTCTTGGTTCAGGTTTAGGGAAGGGATACCCACTGCCCGTGCGGAAGCCTAGGGAAAGTACCATGGGCTGAAGTGTGAAAAGCAGGCCTGCGCAGAACGCAACGTTCAGCGCACATCTTGTTTCACGAAGAGAGATTCCTTTACCAATGTGTGTGTGGAAGCCTAAGGCCAAGTGCCATATATACTTACCCCCACGAAACACCGCTCTAGGAAACCCGTCGTTCAACTCACAGCTTCCCTGAGGAAGTTTTTCTAAAGTGCGTGTGGAGGCCCAAGGAAAGTGTGACAGGCTTCCCTCTGAGAAGGAGGTCTGCGTGGAACGCCTCCTTCATCTCACGGCTTGTTTCCGGCTGACGGAAGGGTTCTCAAGGGTGTGTACGGTAGCCTAGGGAAAAAGCGCATACACTTCACTCTCCGGGGGGAAAAAAAGCAAGAACCCAAAAGAATCGGCGAGAAACCGTCTCTCAACGAACACCTTCTTTCCTGACGAGACAGAAACATGTTCAACTCTGTGTGTTTGTGTGTGTGTGTGTGCCCGCGCGCGCGCGTGCATGACTGAAAAAGGAAAGTGCCATGTACTCCCCTGGGAAAAGCAAGTCTGCGTATACGGCAATTCGCCACTAACATCTTCAGGTATCCTGGAGAGAGAAGCATTTCCAAAAGTGGGTGTGGAAGCATCATAAAAGTGCCGTACGCTTTACTACCGTTCCCTGGACCTATCTCCGAGAAACGTCCTCCCTGACGATAGAAAAGAGCTGAGCCATCTCAAGGCTGCATGAGATCGCACAGGGACCGTTCCCTGGACCTAACTCCGAGAAACGCTTCGGGGTACAAGGCAGCTTTCAACTGACGTCTTCTTTCGTGAGCCCAGAAGCGTTTGCATATGTAGGCGTGGAGGCGTCAGGAGAAGGCCGCAGACCGCCCTCTAAGAGGCAACCTCGCTTTTGCAAAGCCGTCTTTCACCTCACATCCTTTGCCTTGGAGACGGGAGCCTTTTACATAAATTTGGTGGAAGCACAAGGAAGGTGTCGTGTCCTGTACTCATCTCTGAGAAAGAAGGCCGAGCGCAATGGGTCTTTCCGCCTAGCATATGGACGGGCTCATGAAGTCAGTAGAGATTGCAAGTGTACGCGTGCAGGCATAAGGAGAGTGCCCTATCCTTAACTTCGAGAAAGCATGACGGAGAGAGACCGTCTTTCAAGCGAACCCCTCTCCTGAGGATATATCGAAGCAGTGGCAAAAGGGGTTGTGGAAGCACAGCGCAAAGTTTCTATACGAAACTCGGAAAACAAGGTGGTGTAGAAGGCAGCTTTCCCCCGCGTCTTGGTTCAGGTTTAGGGAAGGGATACCCACTGCCCGTGCGGAAGCCTAGGGAAAGTACCATGGGCTGAAGTGTGAAAAGCAGGCCTGCGCAGAACGCAACGTTCAGCGCACATCTTGTTTCACGAAGAGAGATTCCTTTACCAATGTGTGTGTGGAAGCCTAAGGCCAAGTGCCATATATACTTACCCCCACGAAACACCGCTCTAGGAAACCCGTCGTTCAACTCACAGCTTCCCTGAGGAAGTTTTTCTAAAGTGCGTGTGGAGGCCCAAGGAAAGTGTGACAGTCTTCCCTCTGAGAAGGAGGTCTGCGTCGAACGCCTCTTTCAACTCACGGCTTGTTTCCGGCTGACGGAAGGCTTCTCCAGGGTGTGTACGGTAGCCTAGGGAAAAAGCGCATACACTTCACTCTCCGGGGGAAAAAAAAGCAAGCACCCAAAAGCATCGTCGAGAAACCGTCTCTCAACGAACACCTTCTTTCCTGTCGAGACAGAAAGATGTTCAACTCTGTGTGTGTTTGTGTGTGTGTGTGTTCCCGCGCGCGGGCGTGCGTGACTGAATAAGAAAAGTGCCATGTACTCCCCTGGGAAAAGCAAGCCTGCGTATACGGCAACTCGCCACTAACTTCTTCAGGTATCCTGGAGGGAGAAGCTTTTCCAAAATTGGGTGTGGAAGCATCATGAAAGTGCCGTACGCTTTACTACCGTTCCCTGGACCTAACTCCGAGAAACGTCCTCCCTGACGATAGAAAAGAGCTGAGCCATCTCAAGGCTGCGTGTGATCGCACAGGGACCGTACCCTGGACCTAACTCCGAGAAACGAGTCGGGGTACAAGGCAGCTTTCAACTGACGTCTTCTTTCGTGAGCCCAAGAGCGTTTGCATATGTAGGCGTGGAGACGTCAGGAGAGCTCCGCAGACCGCCCTCTAAGAGGCAACCACGCTTTTGCGAAGCCGTCTTGCAACTCACATCCTTTGCCTTGGAGACGGGAGCCATTTATATAGTCTTGGTGGAAGCACAAGGAACGTGCCGTGCCCTGTACTCATGTCTGAGAAAGAAGGCCGAGCGCAATGGGTCTTTCAGCCTAGCATATGGACGGGCTCATGAAGTCAGTAAAGATTGCAAGTGTATGCGTGCAGGTATAAGGAGAGTGCCCTATCCTTAACTCCGAGAAAGCATGACGGAGAGAGACCGTCTTTCAAGCGAACCCCTCTCCTGAGGATATATCGTAAGAGTGGCAAAAGGGGTTGCGGAAGCAAAACGCAAGGGTTCTATACGAAACTCGGAAAACAAGGTGGTGTAGAAGGCAGCTTTCCCCCGCGTCTTGATTCAGGTTTAGGGAAGGGATACCCACTGCCCGTGCGGAAGCCTAGGGAAAGTACCATGGGCTGAAGTGTGAAAAGCAGGCCTGCGCAGAACGCAACGTTCAGCGCACATCTTGTTTCACGAAGAGAGATGCCTTTTCCAATGTGTGTGTGGAAGCCTAAGGCCAAGTGCCATATATACTTACCCCCACGAAACACCGCTGTAGGAAACCGGTCGTTCAACTCACAGCTTCCCTGAGGAAGTTTTTCTAAAGTGCGTGTGGAGGCCCAAGGAAAGTGTGACAGGCTTCCCTCTGAGAAGGAGGTCTGCGTGGAACGCCTCCTTCATCTCACGGCTTGTTTCCGGCTGACGGAAGGCTTCTCAAGGGTGTGTACGGTAGCCTAGGGAAAAAGCGCATACACTTCACTCTCCAGGGGGAAAAAAAGCAAGAACCCAAAAGAATCGGCGAGAAACCGTCTCTCAACGAACACCTTCTTTCCTGACGAGACAGAAACATGTTCAACTCTGTGTGTTTGTGTGTGTGTGTGTGCCCGCGCGCGCGCGTGCATGACTGAATAAGGAAAGTGCCATGTACTCCCCTGGGAAAAGCAAGTCTGCGTATACGGCAACTCGCCACTAACATCTTCAGGTATCCTGGAGAGAGAAGCATTTCCAAAAGTGGGTGTGGAAGCATCATAAAAGTGCCGTACGCTTTACTACCGTTCCCTGGACCTATCTCCGAGAAACGTCCTCCCTGACGATAGAAAAGAGCTGAGCCATCTCAAGGCTGCATGAGATCGCACAGGGACCGTTCCCTGGACCTAACTCCGAGTAACGCTTCGGGGTACAAGGCAGCTTTCAACTGACGTCTTCTTTCGTGAGCCCAGAAGCGTTTGCATATGTAGGCGTGGAGGCGTCAGGAGAAGGCCGCAGACCGCCCTCTAAGAGGCAACCTCGCTTTTGCGAAGCCGTCTTTCACCTCACATCCTTTGCCTTGGAGACGGGAGCCTTTTACATAAATTTGGTGGAAGCACAAGGAAGGTGTCGTGTCCTGTACTCATCTCTGAGAAAGAAGGCCGAGCGCAATGGGTCTTTCCGCCTAGCATATGGACGGGCTCATGAAGTCAGTAGAGATTGCAAGTGTACGCGTGCAGGCATAAGGAGAGTGCCCTATCCTTAACTTCGAGAAAGCATGACGGAGAGAGACCGTCTTTCAAGCGAACCCCTCTCCTGAGGATATATCGAAGCAGTGGCAAAAGGGGTTGTGGAAGCACAGCGCAAAGTTTCTATACGAAACTCGGAAAACAAGGTGGTGTAGAAGGCAGCTTTCCCCCGCGTCTTGGTTCAGGTTTAGGGAAGGGATACCCACTGCCCGTGCGGAAGCCTAGGGAAAGTACCATGGGCTGAAGTGTGAAAAGCAGGCCTGCGCAGAACGCAACGTTCAGCGCACATCTTGTTTCACGAAGAGAGATTCCTTTACCAATGTGTGTGTGGAAGCCTAAGGCCAAGTGCCATATATACTTACCCCCACGAAACACCGCTCTAGGAAACCCGTCGTTCAACTCACAGCTTCCCTGAGGAAGTTTTTCTAAAGTGCGTGTGGAGGCCCAAGGAAAGTGTGACAGTCTTCCCTCTGAGAAGGAGGTCTGCGTCGAACGCCTCTTTCAACTCACGGCTTGTTTCCGGCTGACGGAAGGCTTCTCCAGGGTGTGTACGGTAGCCTAGGGAAAAAGCGCATACACTTCACTCTCCGGGGGAAAAAAAAGCAAGCACCCAAAAGCATCGTCGAGAAACCGTCTCTCAACGAACACCTTCTTTCCTGTCGAGACAGAAAGATGTTCAACTCTGTGTGTGTTTGTGTGTGTGTGTGTTCCCGCGCGCGGGCGTGCGTGACTGAATAAGAAAAGTGCCATGTACTCCCCTGGGAAAAGCAAGCCTGCGTATACGGCAACTCGCCACTAACTTCTTCAGGTATCCTGGAGGGAGAAGCTTTTCCAAAATTGGGTGTGGAAGCATCATGAAAGTGCCGTACGCTTTACTACCGTTCCCTGGACCTAACTCCGAGAAACGTCCTCCCTGACGATAGAAAAGAGCTGAGCCATCTCAAGGCTGCGTGTGATCGCACAGGGACCGTACCCTGGACCTAACTCCGAGAAACGAGTCGGGGTACAAGGCAGCTTTCAACTGACGTCTTCTTTCGTGAGCCCAAGAGCGTTTGCATATGTAGGCGTGGAGACGTCAGGAGAGCTCCGCAGACCGCCCTCTAAGAGGCAACCTCGCTTTTGCGAAGCCGTCTTGCAACTCACATCCTTTGCCTTGGAGACGGGAGCCATTTATATAGTCTTGGTGGAAGCACAAGGAACGTGCCGTGCCCTGTACTCATCTCTGAGAAAGAAGGCCAAGCGCAATGGGTCTTTCAGCCTAGCATATGGACGGGCTCATGAAGTCAGTAGAGATTGCAAGTGTATGCGTGCAGGCATAAGGAGAATGCCCTTTCATTAACTCCGAGAAAGCATGACGGAGAGAGACCGTCCTTCAAGCGAACCCCTCTCCTGAGGATATATCGTAGGAGTGGCAAAAGGGGTTGTGGAAGTAAAACGCAAGGGTTCTATAAGAAACTCGGAAAACAAGGTGGTGTAGAAGGCAACTTTCCCCCGCGTCTTGGTTCAGGTTTAGGGAAGGGATACCCACTGCCCGTGCGGAAGCCTAGGGGAAGTACCATGGGCTGAAGTGTGAAAAGCAGGCCTGCGCAGAACGCAACGTTCAGCGCACATCTTGTTTCACGAAGAGAGATGCCTTTTCCAATGTGTGTGTGGAAGCCTAAGGCCAAGTGCCATATATACTTACCCCCACGAAACACCGCTGTAGGAAACCGGTCGTTCAACTCACAGCTTCCCTGAGGAAGTTTTTCTAAAGTGCGTGTGGAGGCCCAAGGAAAGTGTGACAGGCTTCCCTCTGAGAAGGAGGTCTGCGTGGAACGCCTCCTTCATCTCACGGCTTGTTTCCGGCTGACGGAAGGCTTCTCAAGGGTGTGTACGGTAGCCTAGGGAAAAAGCGCATACACTTCACTCTCCAGGGGGAAAAAAAGCAAGAACCCAAAAGAATCGGCGAGAAACCGTCTCTCAACGAACACCTTCTTTCCTGACGAGACAGAAACATGTTCAACTCTGTGTGTTTGTGTGTGTGTGTGTGCCCGCGCGCGCGCGTGCATGACTGAATAAGGAAAGTGCCATGTACTCCCCTGGGAAAAGCAAGTCTGCGTATACGGCAACTCGCCACTAACATCTTCAGGTATCCTGGAGAGAGAAGCATTTCCAAAAGTGGGTGTGGAAGCATCATAAAAGTGCCGTACGCTTTACTACCGTTCCCTGGACCTATCTCCGAGAAACGTCCTCCCTGACGATAGAAAAGAGCTGAGCCATCTCAAGGCTGCATGAGATCGCACAGGGACCGTTCCCTGGACCTAACTCCGAGTAACGCTTCGGGGTACAAGGCAGCTTTCAACTGACGTCTTCTTTCGTGAGCCCAGAAGCGTTTGCATATGTAGGCGTGGAGGCGTCAGGAGAAGGCCGCAGACCGCCCTCTAAGAGGCAACCTCGCTTTTGCGAAGCCGTCTTTCACCTCACATCCTTTGCCTTGGAGACGGGAGCCTTTTACATAAATTTGGTGGAAGCACAAGGAAGGTGTCGTGTCCTGTACTCATCTCTGAGAAAGAAGGCCGAGCGCAATGGGTCTTTCAGCCTAGCATATGGACGGGCTCATGAAGTCAGTAGAGATTGCAAGTGTACGCGTGCAGGCATAAGGAGAGTGCCCTATCCTTAACTTCGAGAAAGCATGACGGAGAGAGACCGTCTTTCAAGCGAACCCCTCTCCTGAGGATATATCGAAGCAGTGGCAAAAGGGGTTGTGGAAGCACAGCGCAAAGTTTCTATACGAAACTCGGAAAACAAGGTGGTGTAGAAGGCAGCTTTCCCCCGCGTCTTGGTTCAGGTTTAGGGAAGGGATACCCACTGCCCGTGCGGAAGCCTAGGGAAAGTACCATGGGCTGAAGTGTGAAAAGCAGGCCTGCGCAGAACGCAACGTTCAGCGCACATCTTGTTTCACGAAGAGAGATTCCTTTACCAATGTGTGTGTGGAAGCCTAAGGCCAAGTGCCATATATACTTACCCCCACGAAACACCGCTCTAGGAAACCCGTCGTTCAACTCACAGCTTCCCTGAGGAAGTTTTTCTAAAGTGCGTGTGGAGGCACAAGGAAAGTGTGACAGTCTTCCCTCTGAGAAGGAGGTCTGCGTGGAACGCCTCCTTCAACTCACGGCTTGTTTCCGGCTGACGGAAGGCTTCTCAAGGGTGTGTACGGAAGCCTAGGGAAAAAGCGCATACACTTCACTCTCCGGGGGGAAAAAAAGCTAGAACCCAAAAGCATCGTCGAGAAACCGTCTCTCAACGAACACCTTCTTTCCTGACGAGACAGAAACATGTTCAACTCTGTGTGTGTGTGTGTGTGTGTGTGTGTGTGTGTGTGCGCCCCTGCGCGCGCGTGCCTGAGTTAATAAGGAAAGTGCTATGTACTCACCTGGGAAAAGCAAGTCTGCGTATACGGCAGCTCGCCACTAACATCTTCAGGTATCCTGCAGAGAGAAGCTTTTCCAAAAGTGGGTGTGGAAGCATCATGAAAGTGCCGTACGCTTTACTACCGTTCCCTGGACCTAACTCCGAGAAACGCTTCGGGGTACAAGGCAGCTTTCAACTGACGTCTTCTTTCGTGAGCCTAGAAGCGTTTGCATATGTAGGCGTGGAGGCGTCAGGAGACGGCCGCAGACCGCCCTCTAAGAGGCAACCTCGCTTTTGCGAAGCCATCTTTCACCTCACATCCTTTGTCTTGGAGACGGGAGCCTTTTACATAATCTTGGTGGAAGCACAAGGAAGGTGTCGTGCCCTGTACTCATCTCTGAGAAAGAAGGCCGAGCGCAATGGGTCTTTCAGCCTAGCATATGGACGGGGTCATGAAGTCAGTAGAGATTGCAAGTGTACGCGTGCAGGCATAAGGAGAGTGCCCTATCCTTAAGTTTGAGAAAGCATGACGGAGAGAGACCGTCTTTCAAGCGAACCCCACTCCTGAGGATATATCGTAAGAGTGGCAAAAGGGGTTGCGGAAGCAAAACGCAAGGGTTCTATACGAAACTCGGAAAACAAGGTGGTGTAGAAGGCAGCTTTCCCCCACGTCTTGGTTCAGGTTTAGGGAAGGGATACCCACTGCCCGTGCGGAAGCCTAGGGAAAGTACCATGGGCTGAAGTGTGAAAAGCAGGCCTGCGCAGAACGCAACGTTCAGCGCACATCTTGTTTCACGAAGAGAGATTCCTTTACCAATGTGTGTGTGGAAGCCTAAGGCCAAGTGCCATATATACTTACCCCCACGAAACACCGCTCTAGGAAACCCGTCGTTCAACTCACAGCTTCCCTGAGGAAGTTTTTCTAAAGTGCGTGTGGAGGCCCAAGGAAAGTGTGACAGGCTTCCCTCTGAGAAGGAGGTCTGCGTGGAACGCCTCCTTCATCTCACGGCTTGTTTCCGGCTGACGGAAGGGTTCTCAAGGGTGTGTACGGTAGCCTAGGGAAAAAGCGCATACACTTCACTCTCCGGGGGGAAAAAAAGCAAGAACCCAAAAGAATCGGCGAGAAACCGTCTCTCAACGAACACCTTCTTTCCTGACGAGACAGAAACATGTTCAACTCTGTGTGTTTGTGTGTGTGTGTGTGCCCGCGCGCGCGCGTGCATGACTGAAAAAGGAAAGTGCCATGTACTCCCCTGGGAAAAGCAAGTCTGCGTATACGGCAATTCGCCACTAACATCTTCAGGTATCCTGGAGAGAGAAGCATTTCCAAAAGTGGGTGTGGAAGCATCATAAAAGTGCCGTACGCTTTACTACCGTTCCCTGGACCTATCTCCGAGAAACGTCCTCCCTGACGATAGAAAAGAGCTGAGCCATCTCAAGGCTGCATGAGATCGCACAGGGACCGTTCCCTGGACCTAACTCCGAGAAACGCTTCGGGGTACAAGGCAGCTTTCAACTGACGTCTTCTTTCGTGAGCCCAGAAGCGTTTGCATATGTAGGCGTGGAGGCGTCAGGAGAAGGCCGCAGACCGCCCTCTAAGAGGCAACCTCGCTTTTGCAAAGCCGTCTTTCACCTCACATCCTTTGCCTTGGAGACGGGAGCCTTTTACATAAATTTGGTGGAAGCACAAGGAAGGTGTCGTGTCCTGTACTCATCTCTGAGAAAGAAGGCCGAGCGCAATGGGTCTTTCCGCCTAGCATATGGACGGGCTCATGAAGTCAGTAGAGATTGCAAGTGTACGCGTGCAGGCATAAGGAGAGTGCCCTATCCTTAACTTCGAGAAAGCATGACGGAGAGAGACCGTCTTTCAAGCGAACCCCTCTCCTGAGGATATATCGAAGCAGTGGCAAAAGGGGTTGTGGAAGCACAGCGCAAAGTTTCTATACGAAACTCGGAAAACAAGGTGGTGTAGAAGGCAGCTTTCCCCCGCGTCTTGGTTCAGGTTTAGGGAAGGGATACCCACTGCCCGTGCGGAAGCCTAGGGAAAGTACCATGGGCTGAAGTGTGAAAAGCAGGCCTGCGCAGAACGCAACGTTCAGCGCACATCTTGTTTCACGAAGAGAGATTCCTTTACCAATGTGTGTGTGGAAGCCTAAGGCCAAGTGCCATATATACTTACCCCCACGAAACACCGCTCTAGGAAACCCGTCGTTCAACTCACAGCTTCCCTGAGGAAGTTTTTCTAAAGTGCGTGTGGAGGCCCAAGGAAAGTGTGACAGTCTTCCCTCTGAGAAGGAGGTCTGCGTCGAACGCCTCTTTCAACTCACGGCTTGTTTCCGGCTGACGGAAGGCTTCTCCAGGGTGTGTACGGTAGCCTAGGGAAAAAGCGCATACACTTCACTCTCCGGGGGAAAAAAAAGCAAGCACCCAAAAGCATCGTCGAGAAACCGTCTCTCAACGAACACCTTCTTTCCTGTCGAGACAGAAAGATGTTCAACTCTGTGTGTGTTTGTGTGTGTGTGTGTTCCCGCGCGCGGGCGTGCGTGACTGAATAAGAAAAGTGCCATGTACTCCCCTGGGAAAAGCAAGCCTGCGTATACGGCAACTCGCCACTAACTTCTTCAGGTATCCTGGAGGGAGAAGCTTTTCCAAAATTGGGTGTGGAAGCATCATGAAAGTGCCGTACGCTTTACTACCGTTCCCTGGACCTAACTCCGAGAAACGTCCTCCCTGACGATAGAAAAGAGCTGAGCCATCTCAAGGCTGCGTGTGATCGCACAGGGACCGTACCCTGGACCTAACTCCGAGAAACGAGTCGGGGTACAAGGCAGCTTTCAACTGACGTCTTCTTTCGTGAGCCCAAGAGCGTTTGCATATGTAGGCGTGGAGACGTCAGGAGAGCTCCGCAGACCGCCCTCTAAGAGGCAACCACGCTTTTGCGAAGCCGTCTTGCAACTCACATCCTTTGCCTTGGAGACGGGAGCCATTTATATAGTCTTGGTGGAAGCACAAGGAACGTGCCGTGCCCTGTACTCATCTCTGAGAAAGAAGGCCGAGCGCAATGGGTCTTTCAGCCTAGCATATGGACGGGCTCATGAAGTCAGTAGAGATTGCAAGTGTATGCGTGCAGGCATAAGGAGAATGCCCTTTCATTAACTCCGAGAAAGCATGACGGAGAGAGACCGTCCTTCAAGCGAACCCCTCTCCTGAGGATATATCGTAGGAGTGGCAAAAGGGGTTGTGGAAGTAAAACGCAAGGGTTCTATAAGAAACTCGGAAAACAAGGTGGTGTAGAAGGCAACTTTCCCCCGCGTCTTGGTTCAGGTTTAGGGAAGGGATACCCACTGCCCGTGCGGAAGCCTAGGGGAAGTACCATGGGCTGAAGTGTGAAAAGCAGGCCTGCGCAGAACGCAACGTTCAGCGCACATCTTGTTTCACGAAGAGAGATGCCTTTTCCAATGTGTGTGTGGAAGCCTAAGGCCAAGTGCCATATATACTTACCCCCACGAAACACCGCTGTAGGAAACCGGTCGTTCAACTCACAGCTTCCCTGAGGAAGTTTTTCTAAAGTGCGTGTGGAGGCCCAAGGAAAGTGTGACAGGCTTCCCTCTGAGAAGGAGGTCTGCGTGGAACGCCTCCTTCATCTCACGGCTTGTTTCCGGCTGACGGAAGGCTTCTCAAGGGTGTGTACGGTAGCCTAGGGAAAAAGCGCATACACTTCACTCTCCAGGGGGAAAAAAAGCAAGAACCCAAAAGAATCGGCGAGAAACCGTCTCTCAACGAACACCTTCTTTCCTGACGAGACAGAAACATGTTCAACTCTGTGTGTTTGTGTGTGTGTGTGTGCCCGCGCGCGCGCGTGCATGACTGAATAAGGAAAGTGCCATGTACTCCCCTGGGAAAAGCAAGTCTGCGTATACGGCAACTCGCCACTAACATCTTCAGGTATCCTGGAGAGAGAAGCATTTCCAAAAGTGGGTGTGGAAGCATCATAAAAGTGCCGTACGCTTTACTACCGTTCCCTGGACCTATCTCCGAGAAACGTCCTCCCTGACGATAGAAAAGAGCTGAGCCATCTCAAGGCTGCATGAGATCGCACAGGGACCGTTCCCTGGACCTAACTCCGAGTAACGCTTCGGGGTACAAGGCAGCTTTCAACTGACGTCTTCTTTCGTGAGCCCAGAAGCGTTTGCATATGTAGGCGTGGAGGCGTCAGGAGAAGGCCGCAGACCGCCCTCTAAGAGGCAACCTCGCTTTTGCGAAGCCGTCTTTCACCTCACATCCTTTGCCTTGGAGACGGGAGCCTTTTACATAAATTTGGTGGAAGCACAAGGAAGGTGTCGTGTCCTGTACTCATCTCTGAGAAAGAAGGCCGAGCGCAATGGGTCTTTCAGCCTAGCATATGGACGGGCTCATGAAGTCAGTAGAGATTGCAAGTGTACGCGTGCAGGCATAAGGAGAGTGCCCTATCCTTAACTTCGAGAAAGCATGACGGAGAGAGACCGTCTTTCAAGCGAACCCCTCTCCTGAGGATATATCGAAGCAGTGGCAAAAGGGGTTGTGGAAGCACAGCGCAAAGTTTCTATACGAAACTCGGAAAACAAGGTGGTGTAGAAGGCAGCTTTCCCCCGCGTCTTGGTTCAGGTTTAGGGAAGGGATACCCACTGCCCGTGCGGAAGCCTAGGGAAAGTACCATGGGCTGAAGTGTGAAAAGCAGGCCTGCGCAGAACGCAACGTTCAGCGCACATCTTGTTTCACGAAGAGAGATTCCTTTACCAATGTGTGTGTGGAAGCCTAAGGCCAAGTGCCATATATACTTACCCCCACGAAACACCGCTCTAGGAAACCCGTCGTTCAACTCACAGCTTCCCTGAGGAAGTTTTTCTAAAGTGCGTGTGGAGGCCCAAGGAAAGTGTGACAGTCTTCCCTCTGAGAAGGAGGTCTGCGTCGAACGCCTCTTTCAACTCACGGCTTGTTTCCGGCTGACGGAAGGCTTCTCCAGGGTGTGTACGGTAGCCTAGGGAAAAAGCGCATACACTTCACTCTCCGGGGGAAAAAAAAGCAAGCACCCAAAAGCATCGTCGAGAAACCGTCTCTCAACGAACACCTTCTTTCCTGTCGAGACAGAAAGATGTTCAACTCTGTGTGTGTTTGTGTGTGTGTGTGTTCCCGCGCGCGGGCGTGCGTGACTGAATAAGAAAAGTGCCATGTACTCCCCTGGGAAAAGCAAGCCTGCGTATACGGCAACTCGCCACTAACTTCTTCAGGTATCCTGGAGGGAGAAGCTTTTCCAAAATTGGGTGTGGAAGCATCATGAAAGTGCCGTACGCTTTACTACCGTTCCCTGGACCTAACTCCGAGAAACGTCCTCCCTGACGATAGAAAAGAGCTGAGCCATCTCAAGGCTGCGTGTGATCGCACAGGGACCGTACCCTGGACCTAACTCCGAGAAACGAGTCGGGGTACAAGGCAGCTTTCAACTGACGTCTTCTTTCGTGAGCCCAAGAGCGTTTGCATATGTAGGCGTGGAGACGTCAGGAGAGCTCCGCAGACCGCCCTCTAAGAGGCAACCTCGCTTTTGCGAAGCCGTCTTGCAACTCACATCCTTTGCCTTGGAGACGGGAGCCATTTATATAGTCTTGGTGGAAGCACAAGGAACGTGCCGTGCCCTGTACTCATCTCTGAGAAAGAAGGCCAAGCGCAATGGGTCTTTCAGCCTAGCATATGGACGGGCTCATGAAGTCAGTAGAGATTGCAAGTGTATGCGTGCAGGCATAAGGAGAATGCCCTTTCATTAACTCCGAGAAAGCATGACGGAGAGAGACCGTCCTTCAAGCGAACCCCTCTCCTGAGGATATATCGTAGGAGTGGCAAAAGGGGTTGTGGAAGTAAAACGCAAGGGTTCTATAAGAAACTCGGAAAACAAGGTGGTGTAGAAGGCAACTTTCCCCCGCGTCTTGGTTCAGGTTTAGGGAAGGGATACCCACTGCCCGTGCGGAAGCCTAGGGGAAGTACCATGGGCTGAAGTGTGAAAAGCAGGCCTGCGCAGAACGCAACGTTCAGCGCACATCTTGTTTCACGAAGAGAGATGCCTTTTCCAATGTGTGTGTGGAAGCCTAAGGCCAAGTGCCATATATACTTACCCCCACGAAACACCGCTGTAGGAAACCGGTCGTTCAACTCACAGCTTCCCTGAGGAAGTTTTTCTAAAGTGCGTGTGGAGGCCCAAGGAAAGTGTGACAGGCTTCCCTCTGAGAAGGAGGTCTGCGTGGAACGCCTCCTTCATCTCACGGCTTGTTTCCGGCTGACGGAAGGCTTCTCAAGGGTGTGTACGGTAGCCTAGGGAAAAAGCGCATACACTTCACTCTCCAGGGGGAAAAAAAGCAAGAACCCAAAAGAATCGGCGAGAAACCGTCTCTCAACGAACACCTTCTTTCCTGACGAGACAGAAACATGTTCAACTCTGTGTGTTTGTGTGTGTGTGTGTGCCCGCGCGCGCGCGTGCATGACTGAATAAGGAAAGTGCCATGTACTCCCCTGGGAAAAGCAAGTCTGCGTATACGGCAACTCGCCACTAACATCTTCAGGTATCCTGGAGAGAGAAGCATTTCCAAAAGTGGGTGTGGAAGCATCATAAAAGTGCCGTACGCTTTACTACCGTTCCCTGGACCTATCTCCGAGAAACGTCCTCCCTGACGATAGAAAAGAGCTGAGCCATCTCAAGGCTGCATGAGATCGCACAGGGACCGTTCCCTGGACCTAACTCCGAGTAACGCTTCGGGGTACAAGGCAGCTTTCAACTGACGTCTTCTTTCGTGAGCCCAGAAGCGTTTGCATATGTAGGCGTGGAGGCGTCAGGAGAAGGCCGCAGACCGCCCTCTAAGAGGCAACCTCGCTTTTGCGAAGCCGTCTTTCACCTCACATCCTTTGCCTTGGAGACGGGAGCCTTTTACATAAATTTGGTGGAAGCACAAGGAAGGTGTCGTGTCCTGTACTCATCTCTGAGAAAGAAGGCCGAGCGCAATGGGTCTTTCAGCCTAGCATATGGACGGGCTCATGAAGTCAGTAGAGATTGCAAGTGTACGCGTGCAGGCATAAGGAGAGTGCCCTATCCTTAACTTCGAGAAAGCATGACGGAGAGAGACCGTCTTTCAAGCGAACCCCTCTCCTGAGGATATATCGAAGCAGTGGCAAAAGGGGTTGTGGAAGCACAGCGCAAAGTTTCTATACGAAACTCGGAAAACAAGGTGGTGTAGAAGGCAGCTTTCCCCCGCGTCTTGGTTCAGGTTTAGGGAAGGGATACCCACTGCCCGTGCGGAAGCCTAGGGAAAGTACCATGGGCTGAAGTGTGAAAAGCAGGCCTGCGCAGAACGCAACGTTCAGCGCACATCTTGTTTCACGAAGAGAGATTCCTTTACCAATGTGTGTGTGGAAGCCTAAGGCCAAGTGCCATATATACTTACCCCCACGAAACACCGCTCTAGGAAACCCGTCGTTCAACTCACAGCTTCCCTGAGGAAGTTTTTCTAAAGTGCGTGTGGAGGCACAAGGAAAGTGTGACAGTCTTCCCTCTGAGAAGGAGGTCTGCGTGGAACGCCTCCTTCAACTCACGGCTTGTTTCCGGCTGACGGAAGGCTTCTCAAGGGTGTGTACGGAAGCCTAGGGAAAAAGCGCATACACTTCACTCTCCGGGGGGAAAAAAAGCTAGAACCCAAAAGCATCGTCGAGAAACCGTCTCTCAACGAACACCTTCTTTCCTGACGAGACAGAAACATGTTCAACTCTGTGTGTGTGTGTGTGTGTGTGTGTGTGTGTGTGTGCGCCCCTGCGCGCGCGTGCCTGAGTTAATAAGGAAAGTGCTATGTACTCACCTGGGAAAAGCAAGTCTGCGTATACGGCAGCTCGCCACTAACATCTTCAGGTATCCTGCAGAGAGAAGCTTTTCCAAAAGTGGGTGTGGAAGCATCATGAAAGTGCCGTACGCTTTACTACCGTTCCCTGGACCTAACTCCGAGAAACGCTTCGGGGTACAAGGCAGCTTTCAACTGACGTCTTCTTTCGTGAGCCTAGAAGCGTTTGCATATGTAGGCGTGGAGGCGTCAGGAGACGGCCGCAGACCGCCCTCTAAGAGGCAACCTCGCTTTTGCGAAGCCATCTTTCACCTCACATCCTTTGTCTTGGAGACGGGAGCCTTTTACATAATCTTGGTGGAAGCACAAGGAAGGTGTCGTGCCCTGTACTCATCTCTGAGAAAGAAGGCCGAGCGCAATGGGTCTTTCAGCCTAGCATATGGACGGGGTCATGAAGTCAGTAGAGATTGCAAGTGTACGCGTGCAGGCATAAGGAGAGTGCCCTATCCTTAAGTTTGAGAAAGCATGACGGAGAGAGACCGTCTTTCAAGCGAACCCCACTCCTGAGGATATATCGTAAGAGTGGCAAAAGGGGTTGCGGAAGCAAAACGCAAGGGTTCTATACGAAACTCGGAAAACAAGGTGGTGTAGAAGGCAGCTTTCCCCCACGTCTTGGTTCAGGTTTAGGGAAGGGATACCCACTGCCCGTGCGGAAGCCTAGGGAAAGTACCATGGGCTGAAGTGTGAAAAGCAGGCCTGCGCAGAACGCAACGTTCAGCGCACATCTTGTTTCACGAAGAGAGATTCCTTTACCAATGTGTGTGTGGAAGCCTAAGGCCAAGTGCCATATATACTTACCCCCACGAAACACCGCTGTAGGAAACCCGTCGTTCAACTCACAGCTTCCCTGAGGAAGTTTTTCTAAAGTGCGTGTGGAGGCCCAAGGAAAGTGTGACAGGCTTCCCTCTGAGAAGGAGGTCTGCGTCGAACGCCTCTTTCAACTCACGGCTTGTTTCCGGCTGACGGAAGGCTTCTCAAGGGTGTGTACGGTAGCCTAGGGAAAAAGCGCATACACTTCACTCTCCGGGGAGAAAAAAAGCTAGAACCCAAAAGCATCGGCGAGAAACCGTCTCTCAACGAACACCTTCTTTCCTGACGAGACAGAAACCTGTCCAACTCTGTGTGTGTGTGTGTGTGTGTTTGTGTGTGTGTGTGCGCCAGAGCGCGCGCGTGCGTGAGTGAATAAGGAAAGTGCCATGTACTCACCTGGGAAAAGCAAGTCTGCGTATACGGCAGCTCGCCACTAACATCTTCAGGTATCCTGGAGAGAGAAGCTTTTCCAAAAGTGGGTGTGGAAGCATCATGAAAGTGCCGTACGCTTTGCTACCGTTCCCTGGACCTAACTCCGAGAAACGTCCTCCCTGACGATAGAAAAGAGCTGAGCCATCTCAAGGCTGCGTGTGATCGCACAGGGACCGTTCCCTGGACCTAACTCCGAGAAACGCTTCGGGGTACAAGGCAGCATTCAACTGACATCTTCTTTCGTGAGCCCAAGAGCGTTTGCGTATGTAGGCGTGGAGGCGTCAGGAGAGCGCCGCAGACCGCCCTCTAAGAGGCAACCTCGCTTTTGCGAAGCCGTCTTTCACCTCACATCCTTTGCCTTGGAGACGGGAGCCTTTTACATAAATTTGGTGGAAGCACAAGGAAGGTGTCGTGTCCTGTACTCATCTCTGAGAAAGAAGGCCGAGCGCAATGGGTCTTTCAGCCTATCATATGGACGGGCTCATGAAGTCATTAGAGATTGCAAGTGTACGCGTGCAGGCATAAGGAGAGTGCCCTATCCTTAACTTCGAGAAAGCATGACGGAGAGAGACCGTCTTTCAAGCGAACCCCTCTCCTGAGGATATATCGAAGCAGTGGCAAAAGGGGTTGTGAAAGCAAAACGCAAGGGTTCTATAAGAAACTCGGAAAACAAGGTGGTGTAGAAGGCAGCTTTCCCCCGCGTCTTGGTTCAGGTTTAGGGAAGGGATACCCACTGCCCGTGCGGAAGCCTAGGGAAAGTACCATGGGCTGAAGTGTGAAAAGCAGACCTGCGCAGAACGCAACGTTCAGCGCACATCTTGTTTCACGAAGAGAGATTCCTTTACCAATGTGTGTGTGGAAGCCTAAGGCCAAGTGCCATATATACTTCCCCCACGAAACACCGCTGTAGGAAACCCGTCGTTCAACTCACAGCTTCCCTGAGGAAGTTTTTCTAAAGTGCGTGTGGAGGCCCAAGGAAAGTGTGACAGGCTTCCCTCTGAGATGGAAGTCTGCGTGGAACGCCTCCTTCATCTCACGGCTTGTTTCCGGCTGACGGAAGGCTTCTCAAGGGTGTGTACGGAAGCCTAGGGAAAAAGCGCATACACTTCACTCTCCGGGGGGAAAAAAAGCTAGAACCCAAAAGCATCGTCGAGAAACCGTCTCTCAACGAACACCTTCTTTCCTGACGAGACAGAAACATGTTCAACTCTGTGTGTGTGTGTGTGTGTGTGTGTGTGCCCCTGCGCGCGCGTGTCTGAGTTAATAAGGAAAGTGCTATGTACTCACCTGGGAAAAGCAAGTCTGCGTATACGGCAGCTCGCCACTAACATCTTCAGGTATCCTGCAGAGAGAAGCTTTTCCAAAAGTGGGTGTGGACGCATCATGAAAGTGCCGTACGCTTTACTACCGTTCCCTGGACCTAACTCCGAGAAACGCTTCGGGGTACAAGGCAGCTTTCAACTGACGTCTTCTTTCGTGAGCCCAGAAGCGTTTGCATATGTAGGCGTGGAGGCGTCAGGAGACGGCCGCAGACCGCCCTCTAAGAGGCAACCTCGCTTTTGCGAAGCCGTCTTTCACCTCACATCCTTTGCCTTGGAGACGGGAGCCTTTTACATAATCTTGGTGGAAGCACAAGGAAGGTGTCGTGCCCTGTACTCATCTCTGAGAAAGAAGGCCGAGCGCAATGGGTCTTTCAGCCTAGCATATGGACGGGGTCATGAAGTCAGTAGAGATTGCAAGTGTACGCGTGCAGGCATAAGGAGAGTGCCCTATCCTTAACTTTGAGAAAGCATGACGGAGAGAGACCGTCTTTCAAGCGAACCCCTCTCCTGAGGATATATCGTAAGAGTGGCAAAAGGGGTTGTGGAAGTAAAACGCAAGGGTTCTATAAGCAACTCGGAAAACAAGGTGGTGTAGAAGGCAGCTTTCCCCCGCGTCTTGGTTCAGGTTTAGGGAAGGGATACCCACTGCCCGTGCGGAAGCCTAGGGAAAGTACCATGGGCTGAAGTGTGAAAAGCAGGCCTGCGCAGAACGCAACGTTCAGCGCACATCTTGTTTCACGAAGAGAGATGCCTTTTCCAATGTGTGTGTGGAAGCCTAAGGCCAAGTGCCATATATACTTACCCCCACGAAACACCGCTGTAGGAAACCGGTCGTTCAACTCACAGCTTCCCTGGGGAAGTTTTTCTAAAGTGCGTGTGGAGGCCCAAGGAAAGTGTGACAGGCTTCCCTCTGAGAAGGAGGTCTGCGTGGAACGCCTCCTTCATCTCACGGCTTGTTTCCGGCTGACGGAAGGCTTCTCAAGTGTGTGTACGGAAGCCTAGGGAAAAAGCGCATACACTTCACTCTCCGGGGGGAAAAAAAGCAAGAACCCAAAAGAATCGGCGAGAAACCGTCTCTCAACGAACACCTTCTTTCCTGACGAGACAGAAACATGTTCAACTCTGTGTGTTTGTGTGTGTGTGTGTGCCCGCGCACGCGCGTGCATGACTGAAAAAGGAAAGTGCCCTGTACTCCCCTGGGAAAAGCAAGTCTGCGTATACGGCCACTCGCCACTAACATCTTCAGGTATCCTGGAGAGAGAAGCATTTCCAAAAGTGGGTGTGGAAGCATCATAAAAGTGCCGTACGCTTTACTACCGTTCCCTGGACCTATCTCCGAGAAACGTCCTCCCTGACGATAGAAAAGAGCTGAGCCATCTCAAGGCTGCATGAGATCGCACAGGGACCGTTCCCTGGACCTAACTCCGAGAAACGCTTCGGGGTACAAGGCAGCTTTCAACTGACGTCTTCTTTCGTGAGCCCAGAAGCGTTTGCATATGTAGGCGTGGAGGCGTCAGGAGAAGGCCGCAGACCGCCCTCTAAGAGGCAACCTCGCTTTTGCGAAGCCGTCTTTCACCTCACATCCTTTGCCTTGGAGACGGGAGCCTTTTACATAAATTTGGTGGAAGCACAAGGAAGGTGTCGTGTCCTGTACTCATCTCTGAGAAAGAAGGCCGAGCGCAATGGGTCTTTCAGCCTAGCATATGGACGGGCTCATGAAGTCAGTAGAGATTGCAAGTGTACGCGTGCAGGCATAAGGAGAGTGCCCTATCCTTAACTTCGAGAAAGCATGACGGAGAGAGACCGTCTTTCAAGCGAACCCCTCTCCTGAGGATATATCGAAGCAGTGGCAAAAGGGGTTGTGGAAGCACAGCGCAAAGTTTCTATACGAAACTCGGAAAACAAGGTGGTGTAGAAGGCAGCTTTCCCCCGCGTCTTGGTTCAGGTTTAGGGAAGGGATACCCACTGCCCGTGCGGAAGCCTAGGGAAAGTACCATGGGCTGAAGTGTGAAAAGCAAGCCTGCGCAGAACGCAACGTACAGCGCACATCTTGTTTCACGAAGAGAGATTCCTTTACCAATGTGTGTGTGGAAGTCTAAGGCCAAGTGCCATATATACTTACCCCCACGAAACACCGCTCGAGGAAACCCGTCGTTCAACTCACAGCTTCACTGAGGAAGTTTTTCTAAAGTGCGTGTGGAGGCCCAAGGAAAGTGTGACAGTCTTCCCTCTGAGAAGGAGGTCTGCGTGGAACGCCTCCTTCATCTCACGGCTTGTTTCCGGCTGACGGAAGGCTTCTCAAGGGTGTGTACGGTAGCCTAGGGAAAAAGCGCATACACTTCACTCTCCAGGGGGAAAAAAAGCAAGAACCCAAAAGAATCGGCGAGAAACCGTCTCTCAACGAACACCTTCTTTCCTGACGAGACAGAAACATGTTCAACTCTGTGTGTTTGTGTGTGTGTGTGTGCCCGCGCGCGCGCGTGCATGACTGAATAAGGAAAGTGCCATGTACTCCCCTGGGAAAAGCAAGTCTGCGTATACGGCCACTCGCCACTAACATCTTCAGGTATCCTGGAGAGAGAAGCATTTCCAAAAGTGGGTGTGGAAGCATCATAAAAGTGCCGTACGCTTTACTACCGTTCCCTGGACCTATCTCCGAGAAACGTCCTCCCTGACGATAGAAAAGAGCTGAGCCATCTCAAGGCTGCATGAGATCGCACAGGGACCGTTCCCTGGACCTAACTCCGAGTAACGCTTCGGGGTACAAGGCAGCTTTCAACTGACGTCTTCTTTCGTGAGCCCAGAAGCGTTTGCATATGTAGGCGTGGAGGCGTCAGGAGAAGGCCGCAGACCGCCCTCTAAGAGGCAACCTCGCTTTTGCGAAGCCGTCTTTCACCTCACATCCTTTGCCTTGGAGACGGGAGCCTTTTACATAAATTTGGTGGAAGCACAAGGAAGGTGTCGTGTCCTGTACTCATCTCTGAGAAAGAAGGCCGAGCGCAATGGGTCTTTCAGCCTAGCATATGGACGGGCTCATGAAGTCAGTAGAGATTGCAAGTGTACGCGTGCAGGCATAAGGAGAGTGCCCTATCCTTAACTTCGAGAAAGCATGACGGAGAGAGACCGTCTTTCAAGCGAACCCCTCTCCTGAGGATATATCGAAGCAGTGGCAAAAGGGGTTGTGGAAGCACAGCGCAAAGTTTCTATACGAAACTCGGAAAACAAGGTGGTGTAGAAGGCAGCTTTCCCCCGCGTCTTGGTTCAGGTTTAGGGAAGGGATACCCACTGCCCGTGCGGAAGCCTAGGGAAAGTACCATGGGCTGAAGTGTGAAAAGCAGGCCTGCGCAGAACGCAACGTTCAGCGCACATCTTGTTTCACGAAGAGAGATTCCTTTACCAATGTGTGTGTGGAAGCCTAAGGCCAAGTGCCATATATACTTACCCCCACGAAACACCGCTCTAGGAAACCCGTCGTTCAACTCACAGCTTCCCTGAGGAAGTTTTTCTAAAGTGCGTGTGGAGGCACAAGGAAAGTGTGACAGTCTTCCCTCTGAGAAGGAGGTCTGCGTGGAACGCCTCCTTCAACTCACGGCTTGTTTCCGGCTGACGGAAGGCTTCTCAAGGGTGTGTACGGAAGCCTAGGGAAAAAGCGCATACACTTCACTCTCCGGGGGGAAAAAAAGCTAGAACCCAAAAGCATCGTCGAGAAACCGTCTCTCAACGAACACCTTCTTTCCTGACGAGACAGAAACATGTTCAACTCTGTGTGTGTGTGTGTGTGTGCGCCCCTGCGCGCGCGTGCCTGAGTTAATAAGGAAAGTGCTATGTACTCACCTGGGAAAAGCAAGTCTGCGTATACGGCAGCTCGCCACTAACATCTTCAGGTATCCTGCAGAGAGAAGCTTTTCCAAAAGTGGGTGTGGAAGCATCATGAAAGTGCCGTACGCTTTACTACCGTTCCCTGGACCTAACTCCGAGAAACGCTTCGGGGTACAAGGCAGCTTTCAACTGACGTCTTCTTTCGTGAGCCTAGAAGCGTTTGCATATGTAGGCGTGGAGGCGTCAGGAGACGGCCGCAGACCGCCCTCTAAGAGGCAACCTCGCTTTTGCGAAGCCATCTTTCACCTCACATCCTTTGTCTTGGAGACGGGAGCCTTTTACATAATCTTGGTGGAAGCACAAGGAAGGTGTCGTGCCCTGTACTCATCTCTGAGAAAGAAGGCCGAGCGCAATGGGTCTTTCAGCCTAGCATATGGACGGGGTCATGAAGTCAGTAGAGATTGCAAGTGTACGCGTGCAGGCATAAGGAGAGTGCCCTATCCTTAAGTTTGAGAAAGCATGACGGAGAGAGACCGTCTTTCAAGCGAACCCCACTCCTGAGGATATATCGTAAGAGTGGCAAAAGGGGTTGCGGAAGCAAAACGCAAGGGTTCTATACGAAACTCGGAAAACAAGGTGGTGTAGAAGGCAGCTTTCCCCCACGTCTTGGTTCAGGTTTAGGGAAGGGATACCCACTGCCCGTGCGGAAGCCTAGGGAAAGTACCATGGGCTGAAGTGTGAAAAGCAGGCCTGCGCAGAACGCAACGTTCAGCGCACATCTTGTTTCACGAAGAGAGATTCCTTTACCAATGTGTGTGTGGAAGCCTAAGGCCAAGTGCCATATATACTTACCCCCACGAAACACCGCTGTAGGAAACCCGTCGTTCAACTCACAGCTTCCCTGAGGAAGTTTTTCTAAAGTGCGTGTGGAGGCCCAAGGAAAGTGTGACAGGCTTCCCTCTGAGAAGGAGGTCTGCGTCGAACGCCTCTTTCAACTCACGGCTTGTTTCCGGCTGACGGAAGGCTTCTCAAGGGTGTGTACGGTAGCCTAGGGAAAAAGCGCATACACTTCACTCTCCGGGGAGAAAAAAAGCTAGAACCCAAAAGCATCGGCGAGAAACCGTCTCTCAACGAACACCTTCTTTCCTGACGAGACAGAAACCTGTCCAACTCTGTGTGTGTGTGTGTGTTTGTGTGTGTGTGTGCGCCAGAGCGCGCGCGTGCGTGAGTGAATAAGGAAAGTGCCATGTACTCACCTGGGAAAAGCAAGTCTGCGTATACGGCAGCTCGCCACTAACATCTTCAGGTATCCTGGAGAGAGAAGCTTTTCCAAAAGTGGGTGTGGAAGCATCATGAAAGTGCCGTACGCTTTGCTACCGTTCCCTGGACCTAACTCCGAGAAACGTCCTCCCTGACGATAGAAAAGAGCTGAGCCATCTCAAGGCTGCATGAGATCGCACAGGGACCGTTCCCTGGACCTAACTCCGAGTAACGCTTCGGGGTACAAGGCAGCTTTCAACTGACGTCTTCTTTCGTGAGCCCAGAAGCGTTTGCATATGTAGGCGTGGAGGCGTCAGGAGAAGGCCGCAGACCGCCCTCTAAGAGGCAACCTCGCTTTTGCGAAGCCGTCTTTCACCTCACATCCTTTGCCTTGGAGACGGGAGCCTTTTACATAAATTTGGTGGAAGCACAAGGAAGGTGTCGTGTCCTGTACTCATCTCTGAGAAAGAAGGCCGAGCGCAATGGGTCTTTCAGCCTAGCATATGGACGGGCTCATGAAGTCAGTAGAGATTGCAAGTGTACGCGTGCAGGCATAAGGAGAGTGCCCTATCCTTAACTTCGAGAAAGCATGACGGAGAGAGACCGTCTTTCAAGCGAACCCCTCTCCTGAGGATATATCGAAGCAGTGGCAAAAGGGGTTGTGGAAGCACAGCGCAAAGTTTCTATACGAAACTCGGAAAACAAGGTGGTGTAGAAGGCAGCTTTCCCCCGCGTCTTGGTTCAGGTTTAGGGAAGGGATACCCACTGCCCGTGCGGAAGCCTAGGGAAAGTACCATGGGCTGAAGTGTGAAAAGCAAGCCTGCGCAGAACGCAACGTACAGCGCACATCTTGTTTCACGAAGAGAGATTCCTTTACCAATGTGTGTGTGGAAGTCTAAGGCCAAGTGCCATATATACTTACCCCCACGAAACACCGCTCTAGGAAACCCGTCGTTCAACTCACAGCTTCACTGAGGAAGTTTTTCTAAAGTGCGTGTGGAGGCACAAGGAAAGTGTGACAGTCTTCCCTCTGAGAAGGAGGTCTGCGTGGAACGCCTCCTTCAACTCACGGCTTGTTTCCGGCTGACGGAAGGCTTCTCAAGGGTGTGTACGGTAGCCTAGGGAAAAAGCGTATACACTTCACTCTCCGGGGGGAAAAAAAGCTAGAACCCAAAAGCATCGGCGAGAAACCGTCTCTCAACGAAAACCTTCTTTCCTGACGAGACAGAAACCTGTCCAACTCTGTGTGTGTGTGTGTGTGTGTGTGTGTGTGTGTGTGTGTGTGTGTGTGCCAGGGCGCGCGCGTGCGTGAGTGAATAAGGAAAGTGCCATGTACTCACCTGGGAAAAGCAAGTCTGCGTATACGGCAGCTCGCCACTAACATCTTCAGGTATCCTGGAGAGAGAAGCTTTTCCAAATGTGGGTGTGGAAGCATCATGAAAGTGCCGTACGCTTTACTACCGTTCCCTGGACCTAACTCCGAGAAACGCTTCGGGGTACAAGGCAGCTTTCAACTGACGTCTTCTTTCGTGAGCCTAGAAGCGTTTGCATATGTAGGCGTGGAGGCGTCAGGAGACGGCCGCAGACCGCCCTCTAAGAGGCAACCTCGCTTTTGCGAAGCCATCTTTCACCTCACATCCTTTGTCTTGGAGACGGGAGCCTTTTACATAATCTTGGTGGAAGCACAAGGAAGGTGTCGTGCCCTGTACTCATCTCTGAGAAAGAAGGCCGAGCGCAATGGGTCTTTCAGCCTAGCATATGGACGGGGTCATGAAGTCAGTAGAGATTGCAAGTGTACGCGTGCAGGCATAAGGAGAGTGCCCTATCCTTAAGTTTGAGAAAGCATGACGGAGAGAGACCGTCTTTCAAGCGAACCCCACTCCTGAGGATATATCGTAAGAGTGGCAAAAGGGGTTGCGGAAGCAAAACGCAAGGGTTCTATACGAAACTCGGAAAACAAGGTGGTGTAGAAGGCAGCTTTCCCCCACGTCTTGGTTCAGGTTTAGGGAAGGGATACCCACTGCCCGTGCGGAAGCCTAGGGAAAGTACCATGGGCTGAAGTGTGAAAAGCAGGCCTGCGCAGAACGCAACGTTCAGCGCACATCTTGTTTCACGAAGAGAGATTCCTTTACCAATGTGTGTGTGGAAGCCTAAGGCCAAGTGCCATATATACTTACCCCCACGAAACACCGCTCTAGGAAACCCGTCGTTCAACTCACAGCTTCCCTGAGGAAGTTTTTCTAAAGTGCGTGTGGAGGCCCAAGGAAAGTGTGACAGGCTTCCCTCTGAGAAGGAGGTCTGCGTGGAACGCCTCCTTCATCTCACGGCTTGTTTCCGGCTGACGGAAGGGTTCTCAAGGGTGTGTACGGTAGCCTAGGGAAAAAGCGCATACACTTCACTCTCCGGGGGGAAAAAAAGCAAGAACCCAAAAGAATCGGCGAGAAACCGTCTCTCAACGAACACCTTCTTTCCTGACGAGACAGAAACATGTTCAACTCTGTGTGTTTGTGTGTGTGTGTGTGCCCGCGCGCGCGCGTGCATGACTGAAAAAGGAAAGTGCCATGTACTCCCCTGGGAAAAGCAAGTCTGCGTATACGGCAATTCGCCACTAACATCTTCAGGTATCCTGGAGAGAGAAGCATTTCCAAAAGTGGGTGTGGAAGCATCATAAAAGTGCCGTACGCTTTACTACCGTTCCCTGGACCTATCTCCGAGAAACGTCCTCCCTGACGATAGAAAAGAGCTGAGCCATCTCAAGGCTGCATGAGATCGCACAGGGACCGTTCCCTGGACCTAACTCCGAGAAACGCTTCGGGGTACAAGGCAGCTTTCAACTGACGTCTTCTTTCGTGAGCCCAGAAGCGTTTGCATATGTAGGCGTGGAGGCGTCAGGAGAAGGCCGCAGACCGCCCTCTAAGAGGCAACCTCGCTTTTGCAAAGCCGTCTTTCACCTCACATCCTTTGCCTTGGAGACGGGAGCCTTTTACATAAATTTGGTGGAAGCACAAGGAAGGTGTCGTGTCCTGTACTCATCTCTGAGAAAGAAGGCCGAGCGCAATGGGTCTTTCCGCCTAGCATATGGACGGGCTCATGAAGTCAGTAGAGATTGCAAGTGTACGCGTGCAGGCATAAGGAGAGTGCCCTATCCTTAACTTCGAGAAAGCATGACGGAGAGAGACCGTCTTTCAAGCGAACCCCTCTCCTGAGGATATATCGAAGCAGTGGCAAAAGGGGTTGTGGAAGCACAGCGCAAAGTTTCTATACGAAACTCGGAAAACAAGGTGGTGTAGAAGGCAGCTTTCCCCCGCGTCTTGGTTCAGGTTTAGGGAAGGGATACCCACTGCCCGTGCGGAAGCCTAGGGAAAGTACCATGGGCTGAAGTGTGAAAAGCAGGCCTGCGCAGAACGCAACGTTCAGCGCACATCTTGTTTCACGAAGAGAGATTCCTTTACCAATGTGTGTGTGGAAGCCTAAGGCCAAGTGCCATATATACTTACCCCCACGAAACACCGCTCTAGGAAACCCGTCGTTCAACTCACAGCTTCCCTGAGGAAGTTTTTCTAAAGTGCGTGTGGAGGCCCAAGGAAAGTGTGACAGTCTTCCCTCTGAGAAGGAGGTCTGCGTCGAACGCCTCTTTCAACTCACGGCTTGTTTCCGGCTGACGGAAGGCTTCTCCAGGGTGTGTACGGTAGCCTAGGGAAAAAGCGCATACACTTCACTCTCCGGGGGAAAAAAAAGCAAGCACCCAAAAGCATCGTCGAGAAACCGTCTCTCAACGAACACCTTCTTTCCTGTCGAGACAGAAAGATGTTCAACTCTGTGTGTGTTTGTGTGTGTGTGTGTTCCCGCGCGCGGGCGTGCGTGACTGAATAAGAAAAGTGCCATGTACTCCCCTGGGAAAAGCAAGCCTGCGTATACGGCAACTCGCCACTAACTTCTTCAGGTATCCTGGAGGGAGAAGCTTTTCCAAAATTGGGTGTGGAAGCATCATGAAAGTGCCGTACGCTTTACTACCGTTCCCTGGACCTAACTCCGAGAAACGTCCTCCCTGACGATAGAAAAGAGCTGAGCCATCTCAAGGCTGCGTGTGATCGCACAGGGACCGTACCCTGGACCTAACTCCGAGAAACGAGTCGGGGTACAAGGCAGCTTTCAACTGACGTCTTCTTTCGTGAGCCCAAGAGCGTTTGCATATGTAGGCGTGGAGACGTCAGGAGAGCTCCGCAGACCGCCCTCTAAGAGGCAACCACGCTTTTGCGAAGCCGTCTTGCAACTCACATCCTTTGCCTTGGAGACGGGAGCCATTTATATAGTCTTGGTGGAAGCACAAGGAACGTGCCGTGCCCTGTACTCATGTCTGAGAAAGAAGGCCGAGCGCAATGGGTCTTTCAGCCTAGCATATGGACGGGCTCATGAAGTCAGTAAAGATTGCAAGTGTATGCGTGCAGGTATAAGGAGAGTGCCCTATCCTTAACTCCGAGAAAGCATGACGGAGAGAGACCGTCTTTCAAGCGAACCCCTCTCCTGAGGATATATCGTAAGAGTGGCAAAAGGGGTTGCGGAAGCAAAACGCAAGGGTTCTATACGAAACTCGGAAAACAAGGTGGTGTAGAAGGCAGCTTTCCCCCGCGTCTTGATTCAGGTTTAGGGAAGGGATACCCACTGCCCGTGCGGAAGCCTAGGGAAAGTACCATGGGCTGAAGTGTGAAAAGCAGGCCTGCGCAGAACGCAACGTTCAGCGCACATCTTGTTTCACGAAGAGAGATGCCTTTTCCAATGTGTGTGTGGAAGCCTAAGGCCAAGTGCCATATATACTTACCCCCACGAAACACCGCTGTAGGAAACCGGTCGTTCAACTCACAGCTTCCCTGAGGAAGTTTTTCTAAAGTGCGTGTGGAGGCCCAAGGAAAGTGTGACAGGCTTCCCTCTGAGAAGGAGGTCTGCGTGGAACGCCTCCTTCATCTCACGGCTTGTTTCCGGCTGACGGAAGGCTTCTCAAGGGTGTGTACGGTAGCCTAGGGAAAAAGCGCATACACTTCACTCTCCAGGGGGAAAAAAAGCAAGAACCCAAAAGAATCGGCGAGAAACCGTCTCTCAACGAACACCTTCTTTCCTGACGAGACAGAAACATGTTCAACTCTGTGTGTTTGTGTGTGTGTGTGTGCCCGCGCGCGCGCGTGCATGACT
Source organism: Eumetopias jubatus (assembly GCF_037043125.1). Taxonomy (NCBI): domain Eukaryota; kingdom Metazoa; phylum Chordata; class Mammalia; order Carnivora; family Otariidae; genus Eumetopias; species Eumetopias jubatus. The sequence goes on along the minus strand of NW_028275101.1, from coordinate 20,230 downwards.
GAATAAGGAAAGTGCCATGTACTCCCCTGGGAAAAGCAAGTCTGCGTATACGGCAACTCGCCACTAACATCTTCAGGTATCCTGGAGAGAGAAGCATTTCCAAAAGTGGGTGTGGAAGCATCATAAAAGTGCCGTACGCTTTACTACCGTTCCCTGGACCTATCTCCGAGAAACGTCCTCCCTGACGATAGAAAAGAGCTGAGCCATCTCAAGGCTGCATGAGATCGCACAGGGACCGTTCCCTGGACCTAACTCCGAGTAACGCTTCGGGGTACAAGGCAGCTTTCAACTGACGTCTTCTTTCGTGAGCCCAGAAGCGTTTGCATATGTAGGCGTGGAGGCGTCAGGAGAAGGCCGCAGACCGCCCTCTAAGAGGCAACCTCGCTTTTGCGAAGCCGTCTTTCACCTCACATCCTTTGCCTTGGAGACGGGAGCCTTTTACATAAATTTGGTGGAAGCACAAGGAAGGTGTCGTGTCCTGTACTCATCTCTGAGAAAGAAGGCCGAGCGCAATGGGTCTTTCCGCCTAGCATATGGACGGGCTCATGAAGTCAGTAGAGATTGCAAGTGTACGCGTGCAGGCATAAGGAGAGTGCCCTATCCTTAACTTCGAGAAAGCATGACGGAGAGAGACCGTCTTTCAAGCGAACCCCTCTCCTGAGGATATATCGAAGCAGTGGCAAAAGGGGTTGTGGAAGCACAGCGCAAAGTTTCTATACGAAACTCGGAAAACAAGGTGGTGTAGAAGGCAGCTTTCCCCCGCGTCTTGGTTCAGGTTTAGGGAAGGGATACCCACTGCCCGTGCGGAAGCCTAGGGAAAGTACCATGGGCTGAAGTGTGAAAAGCAGGCCTGCGCAGAACGCAACGTTCAGCGCACATCTTGTTTCACGAAGAGAGATTCCTTTACCAATGTGTGTGTGGAAGCCTAAGGCCAAGTGCCATATATACTTACCCCCACGAAACACCGCTCTAGGAAACCCGTCGTTCAACTCACAGCTTCCCTGAGGAAGTTTTTCTAAAGTGCGTGTGGAGGCCCAAGGAAAGTGTGACAGTCTTCCCTCTGAGAAGGAGGTCTGCGTCGAACGCCTCTTTCAACTCACGGCTTGTTTCCGGCTGACGGAAGGCTTCTCCAGGGTGTGTACGGTAGCCTAGGGAAAAAGCGCATACACTTCACTCTCCGGGGGAAAAAAAAGCAAGCACCCAAAAGCATCGTCGAGAAACCGTCTCTCAACGAACACCTTCTTTCCTGTCGAGACAGAAAGATGTTCAACTCTGTGTGTGTTTGTGTGTGTGTGTGTTCCCGCGCGCGGGCGTGCGTGACTGAATAAGAAAAGTGCCATGTACTCCCCTGGGAAAAGCAAGCCTGCGTATACGGCAACTCGCCACTAACTTCTTCAGGTATCCTGGAGGGAGAAGCTTTTCCAAAATTGGGTGTGGAAGCATCATGAAAGTGCCGTACGCTTTACTACCGTTCCCTGGACCTAACTCCGAGAAACGTCCTCCCTGACGATAGAAAAGAGCTGAGCCATCTCAAGGCTGCGTGTGATCGCACAGGGACCGTACCCTGGACCTAACTCCGAGAAACGAGTCGGGGTACAAGGCAGCTTTCAACTGACGTCTTCTTTCGTGAGCCCAAGAGCGTTTGCATATGTAGGCGTGGAGACGTCAGGAGAGCTCCGCAGACCGCCCTCTAAGAGGCAACCTCGCTTTTGCGAAGCCGTCTTGCAACTCACATCCTTTGCCTTGGAGACGGGAGCCATTTATATAGTCTTGGTGGAAGCACAAGGAACGTGCCGTGCCCTGTACTCATCTCTGAGAAAGAAGGCCAAGCGCAATGGGTCTTTCAGCCTAGCATATGGACGGGCTCATGAAGTCAGTAGAGATTGCAAGTGTATGCGTGCAGGCATAAGGAGAATGCCCTTTCATTAACTCCGAGAAAGCATGACGGAGAGAGACCGTCCTTCAAGCGAACCCCTCTCCTGAGGATATATCGTAGGAGTGGCAAAAGGGGTTGTGGAAGTAAAACGCAAGGGTTCTATAAGAAACTCGGAAAACAAGGTGGTGTAGAAGGCAACTTTCCCCCGCGTCTTGGTTCAGGTTTAGGGAAGGGATACCCACTGCCCGTGCGGAAGCCTAGGGGAAGTACCATGGGCTGAAGTGTGAAAAGCAGGCCTGCGCAGAACGCAACGTTCAGCGCACATCTTGTTTCACGAAGAGAGATGCCTTTTCCAATGTGTGTGTGGAAGCCTAAGGCCAAGTGCCATATATACTTACCCCCACGAAACACCGTTGTAGGAAACCGGTCGTTCAACTCACAGCTTCCCTGAGGAAGTTTTTCTAAAGTGCGTGTGGAGGCCCAAGGAAAGTGTGACAGGCTTCCCTCTGAGAAGGAGGTCTGCGTGGAACGCCTCCTTCATCTCACGGCTTGTTTCCGGCTGACGGAAGGCTTCTCAAGGGTGTGTACGGTAGCCTAGGGAAAAAGCGCATACACTTCACTCTCCAGGGGGAAAAAAAGCAAGAACCCAAAAGAATCGGCGAGAAACCGTCTCTCAACGAACACCTTCTTTCCTGACGAGACAGAAACATGTTCAACTCTGTGTGTTTGTGTGTGTGTGTGTGCCCGCGCGCGCGCGTGCATGACTGAATAAGGAAAGTGCCATGTACTCCCCTGGGAAAAGCAAGTCTGCGTATACGGCAACTCGCCACTAACATCTTCAGGTATCCTGGAGAGAGAAGCATTTCCAAAAGTGGGTGTGGAAGCATCATAAAAGTGCCGTACGCTTTACTACCGTTCCCTGGACCTATCTCCGAGAAACGTCCTCCCTGACGATAGAAAAGAGCTGAGCCATCTCAAGGCTGCATGAGATCGCACAGGGACCGTTCCCTGGACCTAACTCCGAGTAACGCTTCGGGGTACAAGGCAGCTTTCAACTGACGTCTTCTTTCGTGAGCCCAGAAGCGTTTGCATATGTAGGCGTGGAGGCGTCAGGAGAAGGCCGCAGACCGCCCTCTAAGAGGCAACCTCGCTTTTGCGAAGCCGTCTTTCACCTCACATCCTTTGCCTTGGAGACGGGAGCCTTTTACATAAATTTGGTGGAAGCACAAGGAAGGTGTCGTGTCCTGTACTCATCTCTGAGAAAGAAGGCCGAGCGCAATGGGTCTTTCAGCCTAGCATATGGACGGGCTCATGAAGTCAGTAGAGATTGCAAGTGTACGCGTGCAGGCATAAGGAGAGTGCCCTATCCTTAACTTCGAGAAAGCATGACGGAGAGAGACCGTCTTTCAAGCGAACCCCTCTCCTGAGGATATATCGAAGCAGTGGCAAAAGGGGTTGTGGAAGCACAGCGCAAAGTTTCTATACGAAACTCGGAAAACAAGGTGGTGTAGAAGGCAGCTTTCCCCCGCGTCTTGGTTCAGGTTTAGGGAAGGGATACCCACTGCCCGTGCGGAAGCCTAGGGAAAGTACCATGGGCTGAAGTGTGAAAAGCAGGCCTGCGCAGAACGCAACGTTCAGCGCACATCTTGTTTCACGAAGAGAGATTCCTTTACCAATGTGTGTGTGGAAGCCTAAGGCCAAGTGCCATATATACTTACCCCCACGAAACACCGCTCTAGGAAACCCGTCGTTCAACTCACAGCTTCCCTGAGGAAGTTTTTCTAAAGTGCGTGTGGAGGCACAAGGAAAGTGTGACAGTCTTCCCTCTGAGAAGGAGGTCTGCGTGGAACGCCTCCTTCAACTCACGGCTTGTTTCCGGCTGACGGAAGGCTTCTCAAGGGTGTGTACGGAAGCCTAGGGAAAAAGCGCATACACTTCACTCTCCGGGGGGAAAAAAAGCTAGAACCCAAAAGCATCGTCGAGAAACCGTCTCTCAACGAACACCTTCTTTCCTGACGAGACAGAAACATGTTCAACTCTGTGTGTGTGTGTGTGTGTGTGTGTGTGTGTGTGTGCGCCCCTGCGCGCGCGTGCCTGAGTTAATAAGGAAAGTGCTATGTACTCACCTGGGAAAAGCAAGTCTGCGTATACGGCAGCTCGCCACTAACATCTTCAGGTATCCTGCAGAGAGAAGCTTTTCCAAAAGTGGGTGTGGAAGCATCATGAAAGTGCCGTACGCTTTACTACCGTTCCCTGGACCTAACTCCGAGAAACGCTTCGGGGTACAAGGCAGCTTTCAACTGACGTCTTCTTTCGTGAGCCTAGAAGCGTTTGCATATGTAGGCGTGGAGGCGTCAGGAGACGGCCGCAGACCGCCCTCTAAGAGGCAACCTCGCTTTTGCGAAGCCATCTTTCACCTCACATCCTTTGTCTTGGAGACGGGAGCCTTTTACATAATCTTGGTGGAAGCACAAGGAAGGTGTCGTGCCCTGTACTCATCTCTGAGAAAGAAGGCCGAGCGCAATGGGTCTTTCAGCCTAGCATATGGACGGGGTCATGAAGTCAGTAGAGATTGCAAGTGTACGCGTGCAGGCATAAGGAGAGTGCCCTATCCTTAAGTTTGAGAAAGCATGACGGAGAGAGACCGTCTTTCAAGCGAACCCCACTCCTGAGGATATATCGTAAGAGTGGCAAAAGGGGTTGCGGAAGCAAAACGCAAGGGTTCTATACGAAACTCGGAAAACAAGGTGGTGTAGAAGGCAGCTTTCCCCCACGTCTTGGTTCAGGTTTAGGGAAGGGATACCCACTGCCCGTGCGGAAGCCTAGGGAAAGTACCATGGGCTGAAGTGTGAAAAGCAGGCCTGCGCAGAACGCAACGTTCAGCGCACATCTTGTTTCACGAAGAGAGATTCCTTTACCAATGTGTGTGTGGAAGCCTAAGGCCAAGTGCCATATATACTTACCCCCACGAAACACCGCTCTAGGAAACCCGTCGTTCAACTCACAGCTTCCCTGAGGAAGTTTTTCTAAAGTGCGTGTGGAGGCCCAAGGAAAGTGTGACAGGCTTCCCTCTGAGAAGGAGGTCTGCGTGGAACGCCTCCTTCATCTCACGGCTTGTTTCCGGCTGACGGAAGGGTTCTCAAGGGTGTGTACGGTAGCCTAGGGAAAAAGCGCATACACTTCACTCTCCGGGGGGAAAAAAAGCAAGAACCCAAAAGAATCGGCGAGAAACCGTCTCTCAACGAACACCTTCTTTCCTGACGAGACAGAAACATGTTCAACTCTGTGTGTTTGTGTGTGTGTGTGTGCCCGCGCGCGCGCGTGCATGACTGAAAAAGGAAAGTGCCATGTACTCCCCTGGGAAAAGCAAGTCTGCGTATACGGCAATTCGCCACTAACATCTTCAGGTATCCTGGAGAGAGAAGCATTTCCAAAAGTGGGTGTGGAAGCATCATAAAAGTGCCGTACGCTTTACTACCGTTCCCTGGACCTATCTCCGAGAAACGTCCTCCCTGACGATAGAAAAGAGCTGAGCCATCTCAAGGCTGCATGAGATCGCACAGGGACCGTTCCCTGGACCTAACTCCGAGAAACGCTTCGGGGTACAAGGCAGCTTTCAACTGACGTCTTCTTTCGTGAGCCCAGAAGCGTTTGCATATGTAGGCGTGGAGGCGTCAGGAGAAGGCCGCAGACCGCCCTCTAAGAGGCAACCTCGCTTTTGCAAAGCCGTCTTTCACCTCACATCCTTTGCCTTGGAGACGGGAGCCTTTTACATAAATTTGGTGGAAGCACAAGGAAGGTGTCGTGTCCTGTACTCATCTCTGAGAAAGAAGGCCGAGCGCAATGGGTCTTTCCGCCTAGCATATGGACGGGCTCATGAAGTCAGTAGAGATTGCAAGTGTACGCGTGCAGGCATAAGGAGAGTGCCCTATCCTTAACTTCGAGAAAGCATGACGGAGAGAGACCGTCTTTCAAGCGAACCCCTCTCCTGAGGATATATCGAAGCAGTGGCAAAAGGGGTTGTGGAAGCACAGCGCAAAGTTTCTATACGAAACTCGGAAAACAAGGTGGTGTAGAAGGCAGCTTTCCCCCGCGTCTTGGTTCAGGTTTAGGGAAGGGATACCCACTGCCCGTGCGGAAGCCTAGGGAAAGTACCATGGGCTGAAGTGTGAAAAGCAGGCCTGCGCAGAACGCAACGTTCAGCGCACATCTTGTTTCACGAAGAGAGATTCCTTTACCAATGTGTGTGTGGAAGCCTAAGGCCAAGTGCCATATATACTTACCCCCACGAAACACCGCTCTAGGAAACCCGTCGTTCAACTCACAGCTTCCCTGAGGAAGTTTTTCTAAAGTGCGTGTGGAGGCCCAAGGAAAGTGTGACAGTCTTCCCTCTGAGAAGGAGGTCTGCGTCGAACGCCTCTTTCAACTCACGGCTTGTTTCCGGCTGACGGAAGGCTTCTCCAGGGTGTGTACGGTAGCCTAGGGAAAAAGCGCATACACTTCACTCTCCGGGGGAAAAAAAAGCAAGCACCCAAAAGCATCGTCGAGAAACCGTCTCTCAACGAACACCTTCTTTCCTGTCGAGACAGAAAGATGTTCAACTCTGTGTGTGTTTGTGTGTGTGTGTGTTCCCGCGCGCGGGCGTGCGTGACTGAATAAGAAAAGTGCCATGTACTCCCCTGGGAAAAGCAAGCCTGCGTATACGGCAACTCGCCACTAACTTCTTCAGGTATCCTGGAGGGAGAAGCTTTTCCAAAATTGGGTGTGGAAGCATCATGAAAGTGCCGTACGCTTTACTACCGTTCCCTGGACCTAACTCCGAGAAACGTCCTCCCTGACGATAGAAAAGAGCTGAGCCATCTCAAGGCTGCGTGTGATCGCACAGGGACCGTACCCTGGACCTAACTCCGAGAAACGAGTCGGGGTACAAGGCAGCTTTCAACTGACGTCTTCTTTCGTGAGCCCAAGAGCGTTTGCATATGTAGGCGTGGAGACGTCAGGAGAGCTCCGCAGACCGCCCTCTAAGAGGCAACCACGCTTTTGCGAAGCCGTCTTGCAACTCACATCCTTTGCCTTGGAGACGGGAGCCATTTATATAGTCTTGGTGGAAGCACAAGGAACGTGCCGTGCCCTGTACTCATCTCTGAGAAAGAAGGCCGAGCGCAATGGGTCTTTCAGCCTAGCATATGGACGGGCTCATGAAGTCAGTAGAGATTGCAAGTGTATGCGTGCAGGCATAAGGAGAATGCCCTTTCATTAACTCCGAGAAAGCATGACGGAGAGAGACCGTCCTTCAAGCGAACCCCTCTCCTGAGGATATATCGTAGGAGTGGCAAAAGGGGTTGTGGAAGTAAAACGCAAGGGTTCTATAAGAAACTCGGAAAACAAGGTGGTGTAGAAGGCAACTTTCCCCCGCGTCTTGGTTCAGGTTTAGGGAAGGGATACCCACTGCCCGTGCGGAAGCCTAGGGGAAGTACCATGGGCTGAAGTGTGAAAAGCAGGCCTGCGCAGAACGCAACGTTCAGCGCACATCTTGTTTCACGAAGAGAGATGCCTTTTCCAATGTGTGTGTGGAAGCCTAAGGCCAAGTGCCATATATACTTACCCCCACGAAACACCGCTGTAGGAAACCGGTCGTTCAACTCACAGCTTCCCTGAGGAAGTTTTTCTAAAGTGCGTGTGGAGGCCCAAGGAAAGTGTGACAGGCTTCCCTCTGAGAAGGAGGTCTGCGTGGAACGCCTCCTTCATCTCACGGCTTGTTTCCGGCTGACGGAAGGCTTCTCAAGGGTGTGTACGGTAGCCTAGGGAAAAAGCGCATACACTTCACTCTCCAGGGGGAAAAAAAGCAAGAACCCAAAAGAATCGGCGAGAAACCGTCTCTCAACGAACACCTTCTTTCCTGACGAGACAGAAACATGTTCAACTCTGTGTGTTTGTGTGTGTGTGTGTGCCCGCGCGCGCGCGTGCATGACTGAATAAGGAAAGTGCCATGTACTCCCCTGGGAAAAGCAAGTCTGCGTATACGGCAACTCGCCACTAACATCTTCAGGTATCCTGGAGAGAGAAGCATTTCCAAAAGTGGGTGTGGAAGCATCATAAAAGTGCCGTACGCTTTACTACCGTTCCCTGGACCTATCTCCGAGAAACGTCCTCCCTGACGATAGAAAAGAGCTGAGCCATCTCAAGGCTGCATGAGATCGCACAGGGACCGTTCCCTGGACCTAACTCCGAGTAACGCTTCGGGGTACAAGGCAGCTTTCAACTGACGTCTTCTTTCGTGAGCCCAGAAGCGTTTGCATATGTAGGCGTGGAGGCGTCAGGAGAAGGCCGCAGACCGCCCTCTAAGAGGCAACCTCGCTTTTGCGAAGCCGTCTTTCACCTCACATCCTTTGCCTTGGAGACGGGAGCCTTTTACATAAATTTGGTGGAAGCACAAGGAAGGTGTCGTGTCCTGTACTCATCTCTGAGAAAGAAGGCCGAGCGCAATGGGTCTTTCAGCCTAGCATATGGACGGGCTCATGAAGTCAGTAGAGATTGCAAGTGTACGCGTGCAGGCATAAGGAGAGTGCCCTATCCTTAACTTCGAGAAAGCATGACGGAGAGAGACCGTCTTTCAAGCGAACCCCTCTCCTGAGGATATATCGAAGCAGTGGCAAAAGGGGTTGTGGAAGCACAGCGCAAAGTTTCTATACGAAACTCGGAAAACAAGGTGGTGTAGAAGGCAGCTTTCCCCCGCGTCTTGGTTCAGGTTTAGGGAAGGGATACCCACTGCCCGTGCGGAAGCCTAGGGAAAGTACCATGGGCTGAAGTGTGAAAAGCAGGCCTGCGCAGAACGCAACGTTCAGCGCACATCTTGTTTCACGAAGAGAGATTCCTTTACCAATGTGTGTGTGGAAGCCTAAGGCCAAGTGCCATATATACTTACCCCCACGAAACACCGCTCTAGGAAACCCGTCGTTCAACTCACAGCTTCCCTGAGGAAGTTTTTCTAAAGTGCGTGTGGAGGCCCAAGGAAAGTGTGACAGTCTTCCCTCTGAGAAGGAGGTCTGCGTCGAACGCCTCTTTCAACTCACGGCTTGTTTCCGGCTGACGGAAGGCTTCTCCAGGGTGTGTACGGTAGCCTAGGGAAAAAGCGCATACACTTCACTCTCCGGGGGAAAAAAAAGCAAGCACCCAAAAGCATCGTCGAGAAACCGTCTCTCAACGAACACCTTCTTTCCTGTCGAGACAGAAAGATGTTCAACTCTGTGTGTGTTTGTGTGTGTGTGTGTTCCCGCGCGCGGGCGTGCGTGACTGAATAAGAAAAGTGCCATGTACTCCCCTGGGAAAAGCAAGCCTGCGTATACGGCAACTCGCCACTAACTTCTTCAGGTATCCTGGAGGGAGAAGCTTTTCCAAAATTGGGTGTGGAAGCATCATGAAAGTGCCGTACGCTTTACTACCGTTCCCTGGACCTAACTCCGAGAAACGTCCTCCCTGACGATAGAAAAGAGCTGAGCCATCTCAAGGCTGCGTGTGATCGCACAGGGACCGTACCCTGGACCTAACTCCGAGAAACGAGTCGGGGTACAAGGCAGCTTTCAACTGACGTCTTCTTTCGTGAGCCCAAGAGCGTTTGCATATGTAGGCGTGGAGACGTCAGGAGAGCTCCGCAGACCGCCCTCTAAGAGGCAACCTCGCTTTTGCGAAGCCGTCTTGCAACTCACATCCTTTGCCTTGGAGACGGGAGCCATTTATATAGTCTTGGTGGAAGCACAAGGAACGTGCCGTGCCCTGTACTCATCTCTGAGAAAGAAGGCCAAGCGCAATGGGTCTTTCAGCCTAGCATATGGACGGGCTCATGAAGTCAGTAGAGATTGCAAGTGTATGCGTGCAGGCATAAGGAGAATGCCCTTTCATTAACTCCGAGAAAGCATGACGGAGAGAGACCGTCCTTCAAGCGAACCCCTCTCCTGAGGATATATCGTAGGAGTGGCAAAAGGGGTTGTGGAAGTAAAACGCAAGGGTTCTATAAGAAACTCGGAAAACAAGGTGGTGTAGAAGGCAACTTTCCCCCGCGTCTTGGTTCAGGTTTAGGGAAGGGATACCCACTGCCCGTGCGGAAGCCTAGGGGAAGTACCATGGGCTGAAGTGTGAAAAGCAGGCCTGCGCAGAACGCAACGTTCAGCGCACATCTTGTTTCACGAAGAGAGATGCCTTTTCCAATGTGTGTGTGGAAGCCTAAGGCCAAGTGCCATATATACTTACCCCCACGAAACACCGCTGTAGGAAACCGGTCGTTCAACTCACAGCTTCCCTGAGGAAGTTTTTCTAAAGTGCGTGTGGAGGCCCAAGGAAAGTGTGACAGGCTTCCCTCTGAGAAGGAGGTCTGCGTGGAACGCCTCCTTCATCTCACGGCTTGTTTCCGGCTGACGGAAGGCTTCTCAAGGGTGTGTACGGTAGCCTAGGGAAAAAGCGCATACACTTCACTCTCCAGGGGGAAAAAAAGCAAGAACCCAAAAGAATCGGCGAGAAACCGTCTCTCAACGAACACCTTCTTTCCTGACGAGACAGAAACATGTTCAACTCTGTGTGTTTGTGTGTGTGTGTGTGCCCGCGCGCGCGCGTGCATGACTGAATAAGGAAAGTGCCATGTACTCCCCTGGGAAAAGCAAGTCTGCGTATACGGCAACTCGCCACTAACATCTTCAGGTATCCTGGAGAGAGAAGCATTTCCAAAAGTGGGTGTGGAAGCATCATAAAAGTGCCGTACGCTTTACTACCGTTCCCTGGACCTATCTCCGAGAAACGTCCTCCCTGACGATAGAAAAGAGCTGAGCCATCTCAAGGCTGCATGAGATCGCACAGGGACCGTTCCCTGGACCTAACTCCGAGTAACGCTTCGGGGTACAAGGCAGCTTTCAACTGACGTCTTCTTTCGTGAGCCCAGAAGCGTTTGCATATGTAGGCGTGGAGGCGTCAGGAGAAGGCCGCAGACCGCCCTCTAAGAGGCAACCTCGCTTTTGCGAAGCCGTCTTTCACCTCACATCCTTTGCCTTGGAGACGGGAGCCTTTTACATAAATTTGGTGGAAGCACAAGGAAGGTGTCGTGTCCTGTACTCATCTCTGAGAAAGAAGGCCGAGCGCAATGGGTCTTTCAGCCTAGCATATGGACGGGCTCATGAAGTCAGTAGAGATTGCAAGTGTACGCGTGCAGGCATAAGGAGAGTGCCCTATCCTTAACTTCGAGAAAGCATGACGGAGAGAGACCGTCTTTCAAGCGAACCCCTCTCCTGAGGATATATCGAAGCAGTGGCAAAAGGGGTTGTGGAAGCACAGCGCAAAGTTTCTATACGAAACTCGGAAAACAAGGTGGTGTAGAAGGCAGCTTTCCCCCGCGTCTTGGTTCAGGTTTAGGGAAGGGATACCCACTGCCCGTGCGGAAGCCTAGGGAAAGTACCATGGGCTGAAGTGTGAAAAGCAGGCCTGCGCAGAACGCAACGTTCAGCGCACATCTTGTTTCACGAAGAGAGATTCCTTTACCAATGTGTGTGTGGAAGCCTAAGGCCAAGTGCCATATATACTTACCCCCACGAAACACCGCTCTAGGAAACCCGTCGTTCAACTCACAGCTTCCCTGAGGAAGTTTTTCTAAAGTGCGTGTGGAGGCACAAGGAAAGTGTGACAGTCTTCCCTCTGAGAAGGAGGTCTGCGTGGAACGCCTCCTTCAACTCACGGCTTGTTTCCGGCTGACGGAAGGCTTCTCAAGGGTGTGTACGGAAGCCTAGGGAAAAAGCGCATACACTTCACTCTCCGGGGGGAAAAAAAGCTAGAACCCAAAAGCATCGTCGAGAAACCGTCTCTCAACGAACACCTTCTTTCCTGACGAGACAGAAACATGTTCAACTCTGTGTGTGTGTGTGTGTGTGTGTGTGTGTGTGTGTGCGCCCCTGCGCGCGCGTGCCTGAGTTAATAAGGAAAGTGCTATGTACTCACCTGGGAAAAGCAAGTCTGCGTATACGGCAGCTCGCCACTAACATCTTCAGGTATCCTGCAGAGAGAAGCTTTTCCAAAAGTGGGTGTGGAAGCATCATGAAAGTGCCGTACGCTTTACTACCGTTCCCTGGACCTAACTCCGAGAAACGCTTCGGGGTACAAGGCAGCTTTCAACTGACGTCTTCTTTCGTGAGCCTAGAAGCGTTTGCATATGTAGGCGTGGAGGCGTCAGGAGACGGCCGCAGACCGCCCTCTAAGAGGCAACCTCGCTTTTGCGAAGCCATCTTTCACCTCACATCCTTTGTCTTGGAGACGGGAGCCTTTTACATAATCTTGGTGGAAGCACAAGGAAGGTGTCGTGCCCTGTACTCATCTCTGAGAAAGAAGGCCGAGCGCAATGGGTCTTTCAGCCTAGCATATGGACGGGGTCATGAAGTCAGTAGAGATTGCAAGTGTACGCGTGCAGGCATAAGGAGAGTGCCCTATCCTTAAGTTTGAGAAAGCATGACGGAGAGAGACCGTCTTTCAAGCGAACCCCACTCCTGAGGATATATCGTAAGAGTGGCAAAAGGGGTTGCGGAAGCAAAACGCAAGGGTTCTATACGAAACTCGGAAAACAAGGTGGTGTAGAAGGCAGCTTTCCCCCACGTCTTGGTTCAGGTTTAGGGAAGGGATACCCACTGCCCGTGCGGAAGCCTAGGGAAAGTACCATGGGCTGAAGTGTGAAAAGCAGGCCTGCGCAGAACGCAACGTTCAGCGCACATCTTGTTTCACGAAGAGAGATTCCTTTACCAATGTGTGTGTGGAAGCCTAAGGCCAAGTGCCATATATACTTACCCCCACGAAACACCGCTGTAGGAAACCCGTCGTTCAACTCACAGCTTCCCTGAGGAAGTTTTTCTAAAGTGCGTGTGGAGGCCCAAGGAAAGTGTGACAGGCTTCCCTCTGAGAAGGAGGTCTGCGTCGAACGCCTCTTTCAACTCACGGCTTGTTTCCGGCTGACGGAAGGCTTCTCAAGGGTGTGTACGGTAGCCTAGGGAAAAAGCGCATACACTTCACTCTCCGGGGAGAAAAAAAGCTAGAACCCAAAAGCATCGGCGAGAAACCGTCTCTCAACGAACACCTTCTTTCCTGACGAGACAGAAACCTGTCCAACTCTGTGTGTGTGTGTGTGTGTGTTTGTGTGTGTGTGTGCGCCAGAGCGCGCGCGTGCGTGAGTGAATAAGGAAAGTGCCATGTACTCACCTGGGAAAAGCAAGTCTGCGTATACGGCAGCTCGCCACTAACATCTTCAGGTATCCTGGAGAGAGAAGCTTTTCCAAAAGTGGGTGTGGAAGCATCATGAAAGTGCCGTACGCTTTGCTACCGTTCCCTGGACCTAACTCCGAGAAACGTCCTCCCTGACGATAGAAAAGAGCTGAGCCATCTCAAGGCTGCGTGTGATCGCACAGGGACCGTTCCCTGGACCTAACTCCGAGAAACGCTTCGGGGTACAAGGCAGCATTCAACTGACATCTTCTTTCGTGAGCCCAAGAGCGTTTGCGTATGTAGGCGTGGAGGCGTCAGGAGAGCGCCGCAGACCGCCCTCTAAGAGGCAACCTCGCTTTTGCGAAGCCGTCTTTCACCTCACATCCTTTGCCTTGGAGACGGGAGCCTTTTACATAAATTTGGTGGAAGCACAAGGAAGGTGTCGTGTCCTGTACTCATCTCTGAGAAAGAAGGCCGAGCGCAATGGGTCTTTCAGCCTATCATATGGACGGGCTCATGAAGTCATTAGAGATTGCAAGTGTACGCGTGCAGGCATAAGGAGAGTGCCCTATCCTTAACTTCGAGAAAGCATGACGGAGAGAGACCGTCTTTCAAGCGAACCCCTCTCCTGAGGATATATCGAAGCAGTGGCAAAAGGGGTTGTGAAAGCAAAACGCAAGGGTTCTATAAGAAACTCGGAAAACAAGGTGGTGTAGAAGGCAGCTTTCCCCCGCGTCTTGGTTCAGGTTTAGGGAAGGGATACCCACTGCCCGTGCGGAAGCCTAGGGAAAGTACCATGGGCTGAAGTGTGAAAAGCAGACCTGCGCAGAACGCAACGTTCAGCGCACATCTTGTTTCACGAAGAGAGATTCCTTTACCAATGTGTGTGTGGAAGCCTAAGGCCAAGTGCCATATATACTTCCCCCACGAAACACCGCTGTAGGAAACCCGTCGTTCAACTCACAGCTTCCCTGAGGAAGTTTTTCTAAAGTGCGTGTGGAGGCCCAAGGAAAGTGTGACAGGCTTCCCTCTGAGATGGAAGTCTGCGTGGAACGCCTCCTTCATCTCACGGCTTGTTTCCGGCTGACGGAAGGCTTCTCAAGGGTGTGTACGGAAGCCTAGGGAAAAAGCGCATACACTTCACTCTCCGGGGGGAAAAAAAGCTAGAACCCAAAAGCATCGTCGAGAAACCGTCTCTCAACGAACACCTTCTTTCCTGACGAGACAGAAACATGTTCAACTCTGTGTGTGTGTGTGTGTGTGTGTGTGTGCCCCTGCGCGCGCGTGTCTGAGTTAATAAGGAAAGTGCTATGTACTCACCTGGGAAAAGCAAGTCTGCGTATACGGCAGCTCGCCACTAACATCTTCAGGTATCCTGCAGAGAGAAGCTTTTCCAAAAGTGGGTGTGGACGCATCATGAAAGTGCCGTACGCTTTACTACCGTTCCCTGGACCTAACTCCGAGAAACGCTTCGGGGTACAAGGCAGCTTTCAACTGACGTCTTCTTTCGTGAGCCCAGAAGCGTTTGCATATGTAGGCGTGGAGGCGTCAGGAGACGGCCGCAGACCGCCCTCTAAGAGGCAACCTCGCTTTTGCGAAGCCGTCTTTCACCTCACATCCTTTGCCTTGGAGACGGGAGCCTTTTACATAATCTTGGTGGAAGCACAAGGAAGGTGTCGTGCCCTGTACTCATCTCTGAGAAAGAAGGCCGAGCGCAATGGGTCTTTCAGCCTAGCATATGGACGGGGTCATGAAGTCAGTAGAGATTGCAAGTGTACGCGTGCAGGCATAAGGAGAGTGCCCTATCCTTAACTTTGAGAAAGCATGACGGAGAGAGACCGTCTTTCAAGCGAACCCCTCTCCTGAGGATATATCGTAAGAGTGGCAAAAGGGGTTGTGGAAGTAAAACGCAAGGGTTCTATAAGCAACTCGGAAAACAAGGTGGTGTAGAAGGCAGCTTTCCCCCGCGTCTTGGTTCAGGTTTAGGGAAGGGATACCCACTGCCCGTGCGGAAGCCTAGGGAAAGTACCATGGGCTGAAGTGTGAAAAGCAGGCCTGCGCAGAACGCAACGTTCAGCGCACATCTTGTTTCACGAAGAGAGATGCCTTTTCCAATGTGTGTGTGGAAGCCTAAGGCCAAGTGCCATATATACTTACCCCCACGAAACACCGCTGTAGGAAACCGGTCGTTCAACTCACAGCTTCCCTGGGGAAGTTTTTCTAAAGTGCGTGTGGAGGCCCAAGGAAAGTGTGACAGGCTTCCCTCTGAGAAGGAGGTCTGCGTGGAACGCCTCCTTCATCTCACGGCTTGTTTCCGGCTGACGGAAGGCTTCTCAAGTGTGTGTACGGAAGCCTAGGGAAAAAGCGCATACACTTCACTCTCCGGGGGGAAAAAAAGCAAGAACCCAAAAGAATCGGCGAGAAACCGTCTCTCAACGAACACCTTCTTTCCTGACGAGACAGAAACATGTTCAACTCTGTGTGTTTGTGTGTGTGTGTGTGCCCGCGCACGCGCGTGCATGACTGAAAAAGGAAAGTGCCCTGTACTCCCCTGGGAAAAGCAAGTCTGCGTATACGGCCACTCGCCACTAACATCTTCAGGTATCCTGGAGAGAGAAGCATTTCCAAAAGTGGGTGTGGAAGCATCATAAAAGTGCCGTACGCTTTACTACCGTTCCCTGGACCTATCTCCGAGAAACGTCCTCCCTGACGATAGAAAAGAGCTGAGCCATCTCAAGGCTGCATGAGATCGCACAGGGACCGTTCCCTGGACCTAACTCCGAGAAACGCTTCGGGGTACAAGGCAGCTTTCAACTGACGTCTTCTTTCGTGAGCCCAGAAGCGTTTGCATATGTAGGCGTGGAGGCGTCAGGAGAAGGCCGCAGACCGCCCTCTAAGAGGCAACCTCGCTTTTGCGAAGCCGTCTTTCACCTCACATCCTTTGCCTTGGAGACGGGAGCCTTTTACATAAATTTGGTGGAAGCACAAGGAAGGTGTCGTGTCCTGTACTCATCTCTGAGAAAGAAGGCCGAGCGCAATGGGTCTTTCAGCCTAGCATATGGACGGGCTCATGAAGTCAGTAGAGATTGCAAGTGTACGCGTGCAGGCATAAGGAGAGTGCCCTATCCTTAACTTCGAGAAAGCATGACGGAGAGAGACCGTCTTTCAAGCGAACCCCTCTCCTGAGGATATATCGAAGCAGTGGCAAAAGGGGTTGTGGAAGCACAGCGCAAAGTTTCTATACGAAACTCGGAAAACAAGGTGGTGTAGAAGGCAGCTTTCCCCCGCGTCTTGGTTCAGGTTTAGGGAAGGGATACCCACTGCCCGTGCGGAAGCCTAGGGAAAGTACCATGGGCTGAAGTGTGAAAAGCAAGCCTGCGCAGAACGCAACGTACAGCGCACATCTTGTTTCACGAAGAGAGATTCCTTTACCAATGTGTGTGTGGAAGTCTAAGGCCAAGTGCCATATATACTTACCCCCACGAAACACCGCTCGAGGAAACCCGTCGTTCAACTCACAGCTTCACTGAGGAAGTTTTTCTAAAGTGCGTGTGGAGGCCCAAGGAAAGTGTGACAGTCTTCCCTCTGAGAAGGAGGTCTGCGTGGAACGCCTCCTTCATCTCACGGCTTGTTTCCGGCTGACGGAAGGCTTCTCAAGGGTGTGTACGGTAGCCTAGGGAAAAAGCGCATACACTTCACTCTCCAGGGGGAAAAAAAGCAAGAACCCAAAAGAATCGGCGAGAAACCGTCTCTCAACGAACACCTTCTTTCCTGACGAGACAGAAACATGTTCAACTCTGTGTGTTTGTGTGTGTGTGTGTGCCCGCGCGCGCGCGTGCATGACTGAATAAGGAAAGTGCCATGTACTCCCCTGGGAAAAGCAAGTCTGCGTATACGGCCACTCGCCACTAACATCTTCAGGTATCCTGGAGAGAGAAGCATTTCCAAAAGTGGGTGTGGAAGCATCATAAAAGTGCCGTACGCTTTACTACCGTTCCCTGGACCTATCTCCGAGAAACGTCCTCCCTGACGATAGAAAAGAGCTGAGCCATCTCAAGGCTGCATGAGATCGCACAGGGACCGTTCCCTGGACCTAACTCCGAGTAACGCTTCGGGGTACAAGGCAGCTTTCAACTGACGTCTTCTTTCGTGAGCCCAGAAGCGTTTGCATATGTAGGCGTGGAGGCGTCAGGAGAAGGCCGCAGACCGCCCTCTAAGAGGCAACCTCGCTTTTGCGAAGCCGTCTTTCACCTCACATCCTTTGCCTTGGAGACGGGAGCCTTTTACATAAATTTGGTGGAAGCACAAGGAAGGTGTCGTGTCCTGTACTCATCTCTGAGAAAGAAGGCCGAGCGCAATGGGTCTTTCAGCCTAGCATATGGACGGGCTCATGAAGTCAGTAGAGATTGCAAGTGTACGCGTGCAGGCATAAGGAGAGTGCCCTATCCTTAACTTCGAGAAAGCATGACGGAGAGAGACCGTCTTTCAAGCGAACCCCTCTCCTGAGGATATATCGAAGCAGTGGCAAAAGGGGTTGTGGAAGCACAGCGCAAAGTTTCTATACGAAACTCGGAAAACAAGGTGGTGTAGAAGGCAGCTTTCCCCCGCGTCTTGGTTCAGGTTTAGGGAAGGGATACCCACTGCCCGTGCGGAAGCCTAGGGAAAGTACCATGGGCTGAAGTGTGAAAAGCAGGCCTGCGCAGAACGCAACGTTCAGCGCACATCTTGTTTCACGAAGAGAGATTCCTTTACCAATGTGTGTGTGGAAGCCTAAGGCCAAGTGCCATATATACTTACCCCCACGAAACACCGCTCTAGGAAACCCGTCGTTCAACTCACAGCTTCCCTGAGGAAGTTTTTCTAAAGTGCGTGTGGAGGCACAAGGAAAGTGTGACAGTCTTCCCTCTGAGAAGGAGGTCTGCGTGGAACGCCTCCTTCAACTCACGGCTTGTTTCCGGCTGACGGAAGGCTTCTCAAGGGTGTGTACGGAAGCCTAGGGAAAAAGCGCATACACTTCACTCTCCGGGGGGAAAAAAAGCTAGAACCCAAAAGCATCGTCGAGAAACCGTCTCTCAACGAACACCTTCTTTCCTGACGAGACAGAAACATGTTCAACTCTGTGTGTGTGTGTGTGTGTGCGCCCCTGCGCGCGCGTGCCTGAGTTAATAAGGAAAGTGCTATGTACTCACCTGGGAAAAGCAAGTCTGCGTATACGGCAGCTCGCCACTAACATCTTCAGGTATCCTGCAGAGAGAAGCTTTTCCAAAAGTGGGTGTGGAAGCATCATGAAAGTGCCGTACGCTTTACTACCGTTCCCTGGACCTAACTCCGAGAAACGCTTCGGGGTACAAGGCAGCTTTCAACTGACGTCTTCTTTCGTGAGCCTAGAAGCGTTTGCATATGTAGGCGTGGAGGCGTCAGGAGACGGCCGCAGACCGCCCTCTAAGAGGCAACCTCGCTTTTGCGAAGCCATCTTTCACCTCACATCCTTTGTCTTGGAGACGGGAGCCTTTTACATAATCTTGGTGGAAGCACAAGGAAGGTGTCGTGCCCTGTACTCATCTCTGAGAAAGAAGGCCGAGCGCAATGGGTCTTTCAGCCTAGCATATGGACGGGGTCATGAAGTCAGTAGAGATTGCAAGTGTACGCGTGCAGGCATAAGGAGAGTGCCCTATCCTTAAGTTTGAGAAAGCATGACGGAGAGAGACCGTCTTTCAAGCGAACCCCACTCCTGAGGATATATCGTAAGAGTGGCAAAAGGGGTTGCGGAAGCAAAACGCAAGGGTTCTATACGAAACTCGGAAAACAAGGTGGTGTAGAAGGCAGCTTTCCCCCACGTCTTGGTTCAGGTTTAGGGAAGGGATACCCACTGCCCGTGCGGAAGCCTAGGGAAAGTACCATGGGCTGAAGTGTGAAAAGCAGGCCTGCGCAGAACGCAACGTTCAGCGCACATCTTGTTTCACGAAGAGAGATTCCTTTACCAATGTGTGTGTGGAAGCCTAAGGCCAAGTGCCATATATACTTACCCCCACGAAACACCGCTGTAGGAAACCCGTCGTTCAACTCACAGCTTCCCTGAGGAAGTTTTTCTAAAGTGCGTGTGGAGGCCCAAGGAAAGTGTGACAGGCTTCCCTCTGAGAAGGAGGTCTGCGTCGAACGCCTCTTTCAACTCACGGCTTGTTTCCGGCTGACGGAAGGCTTCTCAAGGGTGTGTACGGTAGCCTAGGGAAAAAGCGCATACACTTCACTCTCCGGGGAGAAAAAAAGCTAGAACCCAAAAGCATCGGCGAGAAACCGTCTCTCAACGAACACCTTCTTTCCTGACGAGACAGAAACCTGTCCAACTCTGTGTGTGTGTGTGTGTTTGTGTGTGTGTGTGCGCCAGAGCGCGCGCGTGCGTGAGTGAATAAGGAAAGTGCCATGTACTCACCTGGGAAAAGCAAGTCTGCGTATACGGCAGCTCGCCACTAACATCTTCAGGTATCCTGGAGAGAGAAGCTTTTCCAAAAGTGGGTGTGGAAGCATCATGAAAGTGCCGTACGCTTTGCTACCGTTCCCTGGACCTAACTCCGAGAAACGTCCTCCCTGACGATAGAAAAGAGCTGAGCCATCTCAAGGCTGCATGAGATCGCACAGGGACCGTTCCCTGGACCTAACTCCGAGTAACGCTTCGGGGTACAAGGCAGCTTTCAACTGACGTCTTCTTTCGTGAGCCCAGAAGCGTTTGCATATGTAGGCGTGGAGGCGTCAGGAGAAGGCCGCAGACCGCCCTCTAAGAGGCAACCTCGCTTTTGCGAAGCCGTCTTTCACCTCACATCCTTTGCCTTGGAGACGGGAGCCTTTTACATAAATTTGGTGGAAGCACAAGGAAGGTGTCGTGTCCTGTACTCATCTCTGAGAAAGAAGGCCGAGCGCAATGGGTCTTTCAGCCTAGCATATGGACGGGCTCATGAAGTCAGTAGAGATTGCAAGTGTACGCGTGCAGGCATAAGGAGAGTGCCCTATCCTTAACTTCGAGAAAGCATGACGGAGAGAGACCGTCTTTCAAGCGAACCCCTCTCCTGAGGATATATCGAAGCAGTGGCAAAAGGGGTTGTGGAAGCACAGCGCAAAGTTTCTATACGAAACTCG
>NW_028275100.1:0-60889 GCF_037043125.1 Eumetopias jubatus | reverse complement strand
ACCCCAAATCTCCTGAGGTCACAATCACATTGGGCGAGATTTCCCTACGAATCTCCTGAGATATCAGCGACCTCGGGCGAGATTTCAATCCAAATATCGGGACGTCCCAATGACATTGGGCGACAGTTCACTAAACTCTCATGAGAGAAAAGGGACCAAGGGCGACATTTCACTCCAACTCTCGTGAGATTTCTGGGAACTCGCGGATATTTCACTCCAAGGCTGGTGAGATCTCATCCAATGCTTGGAGACCTCAGGCCAAAACTCGTGAGATCTCAGGATATGGAGCGAGAATTCAATCTCTATCTTGTGAGATCTCAGGGACTTCAGGCGAGATGACTCCAAATCTCGTGAGTACTCACGAATATCGGGGGAGAGTTCACTCCAAATCTCGTGAGGTCTCAATCACCTCGGGCAGATTTCACTCCGAATCTCGTCAGTTTTCAGGGACCCTGGGCGAGGTTTCAGTCTATGTGTCGTGAGTTCTCATGGACATCGGGCGAGATTTGACACCAAATCTCCTGAGATCGCATGGACATCGACGGAGATTTCACTCCGAATCTCCTGAGGTCCCAATGAGTTTGGGTGAGATTTCACTACAGATCTCGTGAGATAGCAGCAACCTTGGGCGAGATTCCTATCCGTTCATCGTGAGCTGTCAATGACATCGGGGGAGATTCAGTCCAAACCTCTTGAGATATCAGGGACCTTGGGCGAGATTTCACTCCCAATCTCGTGAGGTCTCATGGTCTTTGGGCGAGAGTTTACTCGCATCCCGTGAAATCTCACCCAAACCTTGGAGACCTCAAGGCCAACGTCGTGCGTTCTCGTGGATATGAGCGAGCTTCCCATCTAAATCTCGTGTGATCTCATCGATATCGGGCGAGATTTCACTCCACATCTCGTGAGATCTCATGGACATTGGGCGAGATTTCACTCCCAACTCCTGAGGTCACAATGACTTCGGGCGAGATTTCACTACATATCTCGTAATATTCAGGGACCTGGGCGAGATTTCCGTCGAAATCTCGTGAGGTCTCAATGACATCGCGTGAGATGACACTACAAATCTCGTGAGATAACAGGGAGTTTGGGCGAGATTTCACTCCAACTCTCAAGAGGACTCTTGGACGTTGAGCGAGATTTGACTCCACGTCTCGGAGATCTCATCCGAACCTTGGAGAATTCAATCCGCATCTCGGTAGATCTCATGGATATTGAGCGAGATTTCAATCTATAACTCGTGAGACCTCATGGACATCAGGCGAGAATTTACTCCAAATTTCGTGAAGTCTCATGGACATCGGGTGACATGTCACTCCAAGTCTCCTGAGGTCACGATGACTTCGGCGAGATTTCAGTACCCACCTGGTCAGATTTCAGCGAACTTGGGCGAAATATCAATCCCAATCTCGTGAGGTCTCAATGTTACCGGGCGTAATTTCACTCCACTCTCGTGCGTGAAAAGGGGCCTTGGGCGAGATTTCACTCCAACTCTCGCGTGAGACCTCTTGGAATTCGGGGCTATCTTCCTCCAAGTCTCGTGAGAGCTCATCCAAACCTTGGAGCCTTCCGTCCAAATCTCGTGAGGTCTCATGCATATTGCGTGAGACTTCAATCTAAATCCCACGAGATAGCATGGGCATCGGGTGGGATTTGATTCCGAATCTCGTGAGATCTCATCCAAAACGTGCAGACCTCAGTCCAAATCTCATGAGATCTCCTGGACATTGGGCGAGATTTCCATCCAAATCTCGTGAGGTCTCAATGACATCGCGTGAGATGACACTACAAACCGCGTGAGATGTTAGGGAGTTTGGGCGAGGTTTCACTCCAACTCTCAAGAGGATTCTTGGACGTTGAGCGAGATTTGACTCCACGTCTCGGAGATCTCATCCGAATCTTGGAGAATTCAGTCCAAATCTCGTGAGATCTCATGGACATGGAGGGAAATTGCACTCTAAATCTCGTGCGATCTCATGGCATCAGGAGAGATTTTACTCCAAATCTCGGGAGATCTCATGGATATCGGGTCAGAGTTCTCTCCAAATCTCGTGAGATCATGGGCATTGGGCGAGATTTCACTCCAAATCTCTTGAGGTCACCATGACATGGGGCGAGATTTCCCTCTAATTCTCTTGAGCTCTCAGGGGCCTTGGGCAAGATTTCACTCCAAATCTCGTGAGATATCAGAGACCTGGCGCGATATTTCACTCCAAATCTCGCGAGGGCCCAATGACATCGGGCGAGATTTCAGTATAAATCTCTTGAGATATCAGGAAGCTTGGTTGAGATTTCACTCCAACTCTCGTGAGATCTCTTGGAATTCAGGGTATTTTCCTCCGAGTCTCGTGAGATCTCATCCAGACCTTGGAGACTTCAGTCCAAATCTCGTGAGATCTCGTGGCTATTGCGTGAGACTTCAATCTAAATCCCATGAGATGCCATGGGCATCGGGTGAGATTTTATTCCGAGTCTCGTGAGATCTCATCCAAAACGTGCAGACCTCAGTCCAAATCTCATGAGATCTCCTGGACATTGGGCGAGATTTCACTCCAAATCTCGTGAGGTCACAATGACATTGGGAGAGATTTCACTACAAACCTCGTGAGATATCAGCGAACTTGGGCGAGATTTCCATCCAAATCTCGTGAGGTCTCAATGACATCGGGCGAGGTTTCACTCAACTCTCGTGAGATAAAAGGGACCTAGGGCGAGATTTCACTCCACTCTCACTCTCGTGAGATCCTTTGGAATTCGGGGATCATTTCCTCCAAGTCTCTTGAGCTCTCATCCAATCCTTGGAGACTTCCGTCCAAATCCCGTGAGATCTCAGGATATTGAGGCAGAATTCACTCTATATCTCGTGAGAAATCATGGACATCAGGCGAGATTAGTCCAAATCTCGTGAGATCGTATGGACATCGCGTGAGAATTCATTCCAAATCTCGTGATATGTCATGGACATTGGAGGCGATTTCACTCCAAATACCATGTGGTCTCAATGACCTCGGGCAGATTTCTCTCCAAATCTCGTGAGATATCAGGGACGACCGTGGGCGAGCTTTCAATCTAAATCTCGTGAGATCTCATGGACATCGGGCGAGATTTGCCACCAAGGCTCCTGAGATCTCATGGGCATCGGTTCAGATTTCACTCCAAATCTCATGACATCTCATGGATTTTAGGCGAGGTTTCACTCCATTCCTCCTGAGGTCACAATGAGATCGGGCGAGATTTCACGACAAATCTCGTGAGATCTCAGGGACCTTGGGCGAGATTTCACTGCAGCTCTCGTGAGAACTCTTGAATTGGGGCGAGATTTTACTCCCAGTCTTGTGAGATCTCCTCCAAACCTTGGCGACGTCAGTGCCAATCTCGTGAGATCTCATGGCTATTGAGCGAGACTTCAATCTAAATATCGTGGGACTGATGGGCATCGGGTGAGATTTTACTCAATATCTCGTCTGATCTCAGGGACATTCGGGTGAGGTTTCCCTCCGAATATCCTGAGGTCACAATGACATCGGGCGAGATTTCGCTACAAATGTCTTGAGGCATCAGGGACCTTGGGCGAGATTTCACTCCAAATCGTGTGAGATCTCTTGGGATTCAGCTGAGATTTTTATCCAAATCTCGTGTGCTCTCTTCCAAATGTGGAGACCTCAGGCCAAATGTCTTGAGATCTCATGGAAAAGAGGTGAGATTTCACTCTCAATTTCGCGATATCTCATGGTCATTGGGCGAGACTTTACTGCAAATCTCGTGAGGTGTCATGGACATCGGGCGAGAATTCCCTCTCAATCTCATGAGATGTCATGGGCTTTGGGTGAGATTTCTCTCCAAATCCCTCGAGATCTCTTGGACTTTGGGCGAGATTTTCCTCCAGGGCCCATGAGATCTCACCCAAACTTTGGAGAGGTCAGTGCCCTTCTCCTGAGATCTCATGGATATTGCGTGACGGTTCAATCTAAATCTCGTGAGATCTCATGGACAATGGGCGAGACTGCACTCCAAATCTACGGAGGTTCCAATGACATCAGGCGAGATTTCCACAAATCTCGTGAGATATCAGGGACCCTGGTCGAGATTTCAGTCCAAATCTCATGAGGTCTCGACGACATTGGGCGAGATTTCATTACACATCTTGTGAGATATCGGGGAACTTGTGCGAGATTTCACTCCAACTCTGCTGAGGTCTCTTGTTCTTTGGGCGAGAGTTTACTCCAAGTCTTGTGAGATCTCATCCAACCTTGGAGACGTCCGTGTCAATCTCGCGAGGCCTCATAGATATTGAGGGAGATTTAATCTAAATCTCATGAGATCTCATGGACATTGGGCGAGATTTCACCCCAAATCTCCTGAGGTCACAATCACATTGGGCGAGATTTCCCTACGAATCTCCTGAGATATCAGCGACCTCGGGCGAGATTTCAATCCAAATATCGGGACGTCCCAATGACATTGGGCGACAGTTCACTAAACTCTCGTGAGAGAAAAGGGACCTAGGGCGACATTTCACTCCAACTCTCGTGAGATTTCTGGGAACTCGCGGATATTTCACTCCAAGGCTGGTGAGATCTCATCCAATGCTTGGAGACCTCAGGCCAAAACTCGTGAGATCTCAGGATATGGAGCGAGAATTCAATCTCTATCTTGTGAGATCTCAGGGACTTCAGGCGAGATGACTCCAAATCTCGTGAGTACTCACGAATATCGGGGGAGAGTTCACTCCAAATCTCGTGAGGTCTCAATCACCTCGGGCAGATTTCACTCCGAATCTCGTCAGTTTTCAGGGACCCTGGGCGAGGTTTCAGTCTATGTGTCGTGAGTTCTCATGGACATCGGGCGAGATTTGACACCAAATCTCCTGAGATCGCATGGACATCGACGGAGATTTCACTCCGAATCTCCTGAGGTCCCAATGAGTTTGGGTGAGATTTCACTACAGATCTCGTGAGATAGCAGCAACCTTGGGCGAGATTCCTATCCGTTCATCGTGAGCTGTCAATGACATCGGGGGAGATTCAGTCCAAACCTCTTGAGATATCAGGGACCTTGGGCGAGATTTCACTCCCAATCTCGTGAGGTCTCATGGTCTTTGGGCGAGAGTTTACTCGCATCCCGTGAAATCTCACCCAAACCTTGGAGACCTCAAGGCCAACGTCGTGCGTTCTCGTGGATATGAGCGAGCTTCCCATCTAAATCTCGTGTGATCTCATCGATATCGGGCGAGATTTCACTCCACATCTCGTGAGATCTCATGGACATTGGGCGAGATTTCACTCCCAACTCCTGAGGTCACAATGACTTCGGGCGAGATTTCACTACATATCTCGTAATATTCAGGGACCTGGGCGAGATTTCCGTCGAAATCTCGTGAGGTCTCAATGACATCGCGTGAGATGACACTACAAATCTCGTGAGATAACAGGGAGTTTGGGCGAGATTTCACTCCAACTCTCAAGAGGACTCTTGGACGTTGAGCGAGATTTGACTCCACGTCTCGGAGATCTCATCCGAACCTTGGAGAATTCAATCCGCATCTCGGTAGATCTCATGGATATTGAGCGAGATTTCAATCTATAACTCGTGAGACCTCATGGACATCAGGCGATAATTTACTCCAAATTTCGTGAAGTCTCATGGACATCGGGTGACATGTCACTCCAAGTCTCCTGAGGTCACGATGACTTCGGCGAGATTTCAGTACCCACCTGGTCAGATTTCAGCGAACTTGGGCGAAATATCAGTCCCAATCTCGTGAGGTCTCAATGTTACCGGGCGTAATTTCACTCCACTCTCGTGCGTGAAAAGGGGCCTTGGGCGAGATTTCACTCCAACTCTCGCGTGAGACCTCTTGGAATTCGGGGCTATTTTCCTCCAAGTCTCGTGAGACCTCATCCAAACCTTGGAGCCTTCCGTCCAAATCTCGTGAGGTCTCATGCATATTGCGTGAGACTTCAATCTAAATCCCACGAGATAGCATGGGCATCGGGTGGGATTTGATTCCGAATCTCGTGAGATCTCATCCAAAACGTGCAGACCTCAGTCCAAATCTCATGAGATCTCCTGGACATTGGGCGAGATTTCCATCCAAATCTCGTGAGGTCTCAATGACATCGCGTGAGATGACACTACAAACCGCGTGAGATGTTAGGGAGTTTGGGCGAGGTTTCACTCCAACTCTCAAGAGGATTCTTGGACGTTGAGCGAGATTTGACTCCACGTCTCGGAGATCTCATCCGAATCTTGGAGAATTCAGTCCAAATCTCGTGAGATCTCATGGACATGGAGGGAAATTGCACTCTAAATCTCGTGCGATCTCATGGCATCAGGAGAGATTTTACTCCAAATCTCGGGAGATCTCATGGATATCGGGTCAGAGTTCTCTCCAAATCTCGTGAGATCATGGGCATTGGGCGAGATTTCACTCCAAATCTCTTGAGGTCACCATGACATGGGGCGAGATTTCCCTCTAATTCTCTTGAGCTCTCAGGGGCCTTGGGCAAGATTTCACTCCAAATCTCGTGAGATATCAGAGACCTGGCGCGATATTTCACTCCAAATCTCGCGAGGGCCCAATGACATCGGGCGAGATTTCAGTATAAATCTCTTGAGATATCAGGAAGCTTGGTTGAGATTTCACTCCAACTCTCGTGAGATCTCTTGGAATTCAGGGTATTTTCCTCCGAGTCTCGTGAGATCTCATCCAGACCTTGGAGACTTCAGTCCAAATCTCGTGAGATCTCGTGGCTATTGCGTGAGACTTCAATCTAAATCCCATGAGATGCCATGGGCATCGGGTGAGATTTTATTCCGAGTCTCGTGAGATCTCATCCAAAACGTGCAGACCTCAGTCCAAATCTCATGAGATCTCCTGGACATTGGGCGAGATTTCACTCCAAATCTCGTGAGGTCACAATGACATTGGGAGAGATTTCACTACAAACCTCGTGAGATATCAGCGAACTTGGGCGAGATTTCCATCCAAATCTCGTGAGGTCTCAATGACATCGGGCGAGGTTTCACTCAACTCTCGTGAGATAAAAGGGACCTAGGGCGAGATTTCACTCCACTCTCACTCTCGTGAGATCCTTTGGAATTCGGGGATCATTTCCTCCAAGTCTCTTGAGCTCTCATCCAATCCTTGGAGACTTCCGTCCAAATCCCGTGAGATCTCAGGATATTGAGGCAGAATTCACTCTATATCTCGTGAGAAATCATGGACATCAGGCGAGATTAGTCCAAATCTCGTGAGATCGTATGGACATCGCGTGAGAATTCATTCCAAATCTCGTGATATGTCATGGACATTGGAGGCGATTTCACTCCAAATACCATGTGGTCTCAATGACCTCGGGCAGATTTCTCTCCAAATCTCGTGAGATATCAGGGACGACCGTGGGCGAGCTTTCAATCTAAATCTCGTGAGATCTCATGGACATCGGGCGAGATTTGCCACCAAGGCTCCTGAGATCTCATGGGCATCGGTTCAGATTTCACTCCAAATCTCATGACATCTCATGGATTTTAGGCGAGGTTTCACTCCATTCCTCCTGAGGTCACAATGAGATCGGGCGAGATTTCACGACAAATCTCGTGAGATCTCAGGGACCTTGGGCGAGATTTCACTGCAGCTCTCGTGAGAACTCTTGAATTGGGGCGAGATTTTACTCCCAGTCTTGTGAGATCTCCTCCAAACCTTGGCGACGTCAGTGCCAATCTCGTGAGATCTCATGGCTATTGAGCGAGACTTCAATCTAAATATCGTGGGACTGATGGGCATCGGGTGAGATTTTACTCAATATCTCGTCTGATCTCAGGGACATTCGGGTGAGGTTTCCCTCCGAATATCCTGAGGTCACAATGACATCGGGCGAGATTTCACTACAAATGTCTTGAGGCATCAGGGACCTTGGGCGAGATTTCACTCCAAATCGTGTGAGATCTCTTGGGATTCAGCTGAGCTTTTTATCCAAATCTCGTGTGCTCTCTTCCAAATGTGGAGACCTCAGGCCAAATGTCTTGAGATCTCATGGAAAAGAGGTGAGATTTCACTCTCAATTTCGCGATATCTCATGGTCATTGGGCGAGACTTTACTGCAAATCCCGTGAGGTGTCATGGACATCGGGCGAGAATTCCCTCTCAATCTCATGAGATGTCATGGGCTTTGGGTGAGATTTCTCTCCAAATCCCTCGAGATCTCTTGGACTTTGGGCGAGATTTTCCTCCAGGGCCCATGAGATCTCACCCAAACTTTGGAGAGGTCAGTGCCCTTCTCCTGAGATCTCATGGATATTGCGTGACGGTTCAATCTAAATCTCGTGAGATCTCATGGACAATGGGCGAGACTGCACTCCAAATCTACGGAGGTTCCAATGACATCAGGCGAGATTTCCACAAATCTCGTGAGATATCAGGGACCCTGGTCGAGATTTCAGTCCAAATCTCATGAGGTCTCGACGACATTGGGCGAGATTTCATTACACATCTTGTGAGATATCGGGGAACTTGTGCGAGATTTCACTCCAACTCTGCTGAGGTCTCTTGTTCTTTGGGCGAGAGTTTACTCCAAGTCTTGTGAGATCTCATCCAACCTTGGAGACGTCCGTGCCAATCTCGCGAGGCCTCATAGATATTGAGGGAGATTTAATCTAAATCTCATGAGATCTCATGGACATTGGGCGAGATTTCACCCCAAATCTCCTGAGGTCACAATCACATTGGGCGAGATTTCCCTACGAATCTCCTGAGATATCAGCGACCTCGGGCGAGATTTCAATCCAAATATCGGGACGTCCCAATGACATTGGGCGACAGTTCACTAAACTCTCGTGAGAGAAAAGGGACCTAGGGCGACATTTCACTCCAACTCTCGTGAGATTTCTGGGAACTCGCGGATATTTCACTCCAAGGCTGGTGAGATCTCATCCAATGCTTGGAGACCTCAGGCCAAAACTCGTGAGATCTCAGGATATGGAGCGAGAATTCAATCTCTATCTTGTGAGATCTCAGGGACTTCAGGCGAGATGACTCCAAATCTCGTGAGTACTCACGAATATCGGGGGAGAGTTCACTCCAAATCTCGTGAGGTCTCAATCACCTCGGGCAGATTTCACTCCGAATCTCGTCAGTTTTCAGGGACCCTGGGCGAGGTTTCAGTCTATGTGTCGTGAGTTCTCATGGACATCGGGCGAGATTTGACACCAAATCTCCTGAGATCGCATGGACATCGACGGAGATTTCACTCCGAATCTCCTGAGGTCCCAATGAGTTTGGGTGAGATTTCACTACAGATCTCGTGAGATAGCAGCAACCTTGGGCGAGATTCCTATCCGTTCATCGTGAGCTGTCAATGACATCGGGGGAGATTCAGTCCAAACCTCTTGAGATATCAGGGACCTTGGGCGAGATTTCACTCCCAATCTCGTGAGGTCTCATGGTCTTTGGGCGAGAGTTTACTCGCATCCCGTGAAATCTCACCCAAACCTTGGAGACCTCAAGGCCAACGTCGTGCGTTCTCGTGGATATGAGCGAGCTTCCCATCTAAATCTCGTGTGATCTCATCGATATCGGGCGAGATTTCACTCCACATCTCGTGAGATCTCATGGACATTGGGCGAGATTTCACTCCCAACTCCTGAGGTCACAATGACTTCGGGCGAGATTTCACTACATATCTCCTAATATTCAGGGACCTGGGCGAGATTTCCGTCGAAATCTCGTGAGGTCTCAATGACATCGCGTGAGATGACACTACAAATCTCGTGAGATAACAGGGAGTTTGGGCGAGATTTCACTCCAACTCTCAAGAGGACTCTTGGACGTTGAGCGAGATTTGACTCCACGTCTCGGAGATCTCATCCGAACCTTGGAGAATTCAATCCGCATCTCGGTAGATCTCATGGATATTGAGCGAGATTTCAATCTATAACTCGTGAGACCTCATGGACATCAGGCGATAATTTACTCCAAATTTCGTGAAGTCTCATGGACATCGGGTGACATGTCACTCCAAGTCTCCTGAGGTCACGATGACTTCGGCGAGATTTCAGTACCCACCTGGTCAGATTTCAGCGAACTTGGGCGAAATATCAGTCCCAATCTCGTGAGGTCTCAATGTTACCGGGCGTAATTTCACTCCACTCTCGTGCGTGAAAAGGGGCCTTGGGCGAGATTTCACTCCAACTCTCGCGTGAGACCTCTTGGAATTCGGGGCTATTTTCCTCCAAGTCTCGTGAGACCTCATCCAAACCTTGGAGCCTTCCGTCCAAATCTCGTGAGGTCTCATGCATATTGCGTGAGACTTCAATCTAAATCCCACGAGATAGCATGGGCATCGGGTGGGATTTGATTCCGAATCTCGTGAGATCTCATCCAAAACGTGCAGACCTCAGTCCAAATCTCATGAGATCTCCTGGACATTGGGCGAGATTTCCATCCAAATCTCGTGAGGTCTCAATGACATCGCGTGAGATGACACTACAAACCGCGTGAGATGTTAGGGAGTTTGGGCGAGGTTTCACTCCAACTCTCAAGAGGATTCTTGGACGTTGAGCGAGATTTGACTCCACGTCTCGGAGATCTCATCCGAATCTTGGAGAATTCAGTCCAAATCTCGTGAGATCTCATGGACATGGAGGGAAATTGCACTCTAAATCTCGTGCGATCTCATGGCATCAGGAGAGATTTTACTCCAAATCTCGGGAGATCTCATGGATATCGGGTCAGAGTTCTCTCCAAATCTCGTGAGATCATGGGCATTGGGCGAGATTTCACTCCAAATCTCTTGAGGTCACCATGACATGGGGCGAGATTTCCCTCTAATTCTCTTGAGCTCTCAGGGGCCTTGGGCAAGATTTCACTCCAAATCTCGTGAGATATCAGAGACCTGGCGCGATATTTCACTCCAAATCTCGCGAGGGCCCAATGACATCGGGCGAGATTTCAGTATAAATCTCTTGAGATATCAGGAAGCTTGGTTGAGATTTCACTCCAACTCTCGTGAGATCTCTTGGAATTCAGGGTATTTTCCTCCGAGTCTCGTGAGATCTCATCCAGACCTTGGAGACTTCAGTCCAAATCTCGTGAGATCTCGTGGCTATTGCGTGAGACTTCAATCTAAATCCCATGAGATGCCATGGGCATCGGGTGAGATTTTATTCCGAGTCTCGTGAGATCTCATCCAAAACGTGCAGACCTCAGTCCAAATCTCATGAGATCTCCTGGACATTGGGCGAGATTTCACTCCAAATCTCGTGAGGTCACAATGACATTGGGAGAGATTTCACTACAAACCTCGTGAGATATCAGCGAACTTGGGCGAGATTTCCATCCAAATCTCGTGAGGTCTCAATGACATCGGGCGAGGTTTCACTCAACTCTCGTGAGATAAAAGGGACCTAGGGCGAGATTTCACTCCACTCTCACTCTCGTGAGATCCTTTGGAATTCGGGGATCATTTCCTCCAAGTCTCTTGAGCTCTCATCCAATCCTTGGAGACTTCCGTCCAAATCCCGTGAGATCTCAGGATATTGAGGCAGAATTCACTCTATATCTCGTGAGAAATCATGGACATCAGGCGAGATTAGTCCAAATCTCGTGAGATCGTATGGACATCGCGTGAGAATTCATTCCAAATCTCGTGATATGTCATGGACATTGGAGGCGATTTCACTCCAAATACCATGTGGTCTCAATGACCTCGGGCAGATTTCTCTCCAAATCTCGTGAGATATCAGGGACGACCGTGGGCGAGCTTTCAATCTAAATCTCGTGAGATCTCATGGACATCGGGCGAGATTTGCCACCAAGGCTCCTGAGATCTCATGGGCATCGGTTCAGATTTCACTCCAAATCTCATGACATCTCATGGATTTTAGGCGAGGTTTCACTCCATTCCTCCTGAGGTCACAATGAGATCGGGCGAGATTTCACGACAAATCTCGTGAGATCTCAGGGACCTTGGGCGAGATTTCACTGCAGCTCTCGTGAGAACTCTTGAATTGGGGCGAGATTTTACTCCCAGTCTTGTGAGATCTCCTCCAAACCTTGGCGACGTCAGTGCCAATCTCGTGAGATCTCATGGCTATTGAGCGAGACTTCAATCTAAATATCGTGGGACTGATGGGCATCGGGTGAGATTTTACTCAATATCTCGTCTGATCTCAGGGACATTCGGGTGAGGTTTCCCTCCGAATATCCTGAGGTCACAATGACATCGGGCGAGATTTCACTACAAATGTCTTGAGGCATCAGGGACCTTGGGCGAGATTTCACTCCAAATCGTGTGAGATCTCTTGGGATTCAGCTGAGATTTTTATCCAAATCTCGTGTGCTCTCTTCCAAATGTGGAGACCTCAGGCCAAATGTCTTGAGATCTCATGGAAAAGAGGTGAGATTTCACTCTCAATTTCGCGATATCTCATGGTCATTGGGCGAGACTTTACTGCAAATCCCGTGAGGTGTCATGGACATCGGGCGAGAATTCCCTCTCAATCTCATGAGATGTCATGGGCTTTGGGTGAGATTTCTCTCCAAATCCCTCGAGATCTCTTGGACTTTGGGCGAGATTTTCCTCCAGGGCCCATGAGATCTCACCCAAACTTTGGAGAGGTCAGTGCCCTTCTCCTGAGATCTCATGGATATTGCGTGACGGTTCAATCTAAATCTCGTGAGATCTCATGGACAATGGGCGAGACTGCACTCCAAATCTACGGAGGTTCCAATGACATCAGGCGAGATTTCCACAAATCTCGTGAGATATCAGGGACCCTGGTCGAGATTTCAGTCCAAATCTCATGAGGTCTCGACGACATTGGGCGAGATTTCATTACACATCTTGTGAGATATCGGGGAACTTGTGCGAGATTTCACTCCAACTCTGCTGAGGTCTCTTGTTCTTTGGGCGAGAGTTTACTCCAAGTCTTGTGAGATCTCATCCAACCTTGGAGACGTCCGTGCCAATCTCGCGAGGCCTCATAGATATTGAGGGAGATTTAATCTAAATCTCATGAGATCTCATGGACATTGGGCGAGATTTCACCCCAAATCTCCTGAGGTCACAATCACATTGGGCGAGATTTCCCTACGAATCTCCTGAGATATCAGCGACCTCGGGCGAGATTTCAATCCAAATATCGGGACGTCCCAATGACATTGGGCGACAGTTCACTAAACTCTCGTGAGAGAAAAGGGACCTAGGGCGACATTTCACTCCAACTCTCGTGAGATTTCTGGGAACTCGCGGATATTTCACTCCAAGGCTGGTGAGATCTCATCCAATGCTTGGAGACCTCAGGCCAAAACTCGTGAGATCTCAGGATATGGAGCGAGAATTCAATCTCTATCTTGTGAGATCTCAGGGACTTCAGGCGAGATGACTCCAAATCTCGTGAGTACTCACGAATATCGGGGGAGAGTTCACTCCAAATCTCGTGAGGTCTCAATCACCTCGGGCAGATTTCACTCCGAATCTCGTCAGTTTTCAGGGACCCTGGGCGAGGTTTCAGTCTATGTGTCGTGAGTTCTCATGGACATCGGGCGAGATTTGACACCAAATCTCCTGAGATCGCATGGACATCGACGGAGATTTCACTCCGAATCTCCTGAGGTCCCAATGAGTTTGGGTGAGATTTCACTACAGATCTCGTGAGATAGCAGCAACCTTGGGCGAGATTCCTCTCCGTTCATCGTGAGCTGTCAATGACATCGGGGGAGATTCAGTCCAAACCTCTTGAGATATCAGGGACCTTGGGCGAGATTTCACTCCCAATCTCGTGAGATCTCATGGTCTTTGGGCGAGAGATTACTCGCATCCCGTGAAATCTCACCCAAACCTTGGAGACCTCAAGGCCAACGTCGTGCGTTCTCGTGGATATGAGCGAGCTTCCCATCTAAATCTCGTGTGATCTCATCGATATCGGGCGAGATTTCACTCCACATCTCGTGAGATCTCATGGACATTGGGCGAGATTTCACTCCCAACTCCTGAGGTCACAATGACTTCGGGCGAGATTTCACTACATATCTCGTAATATTCAGGGACCTGGGCGAGATTTCCGTCGAAATCTCGTGAGGTCTCAATGACATCGCGTGAGATGACACTACAAATCTCGTGAGATAACAGGGAGTTTGGGCGAGATTTCACTCCAACTCTCAAGAGGACTCTTGGACGTTGAGCGAGATTTGACTCCACGTCTCGGAGATCTCATCCGAACCTTGGAGAATTCAATCCGCATCTCGGTAGATCTCATGGATATTGAGCGAGATTTCAATCTATAACTCGTGAGACCTCATGGACATCAGGCGATAATTTACTCCAAATTTCGTGAAGTCTCATGGACATCGGGTGACATGTCACTCCAAGTCTCCTGAGGTCACGATGACTTCGGCGAGATTTCAGTACCCACCTGGTCAGATTTCAGCGAACTTGGGCGAAATATCAATCCCAATCTCGTGAGGTCTCAATGTTACCGGGCGTAATTTCACTCCACTCTCGTGCGTGAAAAGGGGCCTTGGGCGAGATTTCACTCCAACTCTCGCGTGAGACCTCTTGGAATTCGGGGCTATTTTCCTGCAAGTCTCGTGAGACCTCATCCAAACCTTGGAGCCTTCCGTCCAAATCTCGTGAGGTCTCATGCATATTGCGTGAGACTTCAATCTAAATCCCCCGAGATAGCATGGGCATCGGGTGGGATTTGATTCCGAATCTCGTGAGATCTCATCCAAAACGTGCAGACCTCAGTCCAAATCTCATGAGATCTCCTGGACATTGGGCGAGATTTCCATCCAAATCTCGTGAGGTCTCAATGACATCGCGTGAGATGACACTCCAAATCGCGTGAGATGTTAGGGAGTTTGGGCGAGGTTTCACTCCACCTCTCAAGAGGATTCTTGGACGTTGAGCGAGATTTGACTCCACGTCTCGGAGATCTCATCCGAATCTTGGAGAATTCAGTCCAAATCTCGTGAGATCTCATGGACATGGAGGGAAATTGCACTCTAAATCTCGTGCGATCTCATGGCATCAGGAGAGATTTTACTCCAAATCTCGGGAGATCTCATGGATATCGGGTCAGAGTTCTCTCCAAATCTCGTGAGATCATGGGCATTGGGCGAGATTTCACTCCAAATCTCTTGAGGTCACCATGACATGGGGCGAGATTTCCCTCTAATTCTCTTGAGCTCTCAGGGGCCTTGGGCAAGATTTCACTCCAAATCTCGTGAGATATCAGAGACCTGGCGCGATATTTCACTCCAAATCTCGCGAGGGCCCAATGACATCGGGCGAGATTTCAGTATAAATCTCTTGAGATATCAGGAAGCTTGGTTGAGATTTCACTCCAACTCTCGTGAGATCTCTTGGAATTCAGGGTATTTTCCTCCGAGTCTCGTGAGATCTCATCCAGACCTTGGAGACTTCAGTCCAAATCTCGTGAGATCTCGTGGCTATTGCGTGAGACTTCAATCTAAATCCCATGAGATGCCATGGGCATCGGGTGAGATTTTATTCCGAGTCTCGTGAGATCTCATCCAAAACGTGCAGACCTCAGTCCAAATCTCATGAGATCTCCTGGACATTGGGCGAGATTTCACTCCAAATCTCGTGAGGTCACAATGACATTGGGAGAGATTTCACTACAAACCTCGTGAGATATCAGCGAACTTGGGCGAGATTTCCATCCAAATCTCGTGAGGTCTCAATGACATCGGGCGAGGTTTCACTCAACTCTCGTGAGATAAAAGGGACCTAGGGCGAGATTTCACTCCACTCTCACTCTCGTGAGATCCTTTGGAATTCGGGGATCATTTCCTCCAAGTCTCTTGAGCTCTCATCCAATCCTTGGAGACTTCCGTCCAAATCCCGTGAGATCTCAGGATATTGAGGCAGAATTCACTCTATATCTCGTGAGAAATCATGGACATCAGGCGAGATTAGTCCAAATCTCGTGAGATCGTATGGACATCGCGTGAGAATTCATTCCAAATCTCGTGATATGTCATGGACATTGGAGGCGATTTCACTCCAAATACCATGTGGTCTCAATGACCTCGGGCAGATTTCTCTCCAAATCTCGTGAGATATCAGGGACGACCGTGGGCGAGCTTTCAATCTAAATCTCGTGAGATCTCATGGACATCGGGCGAGATTTGCCACCAAGGCTCCTGAGATCTCATGGGCATCGGTTCAGATTTCACTCCAAATCTCATGACATCTCATGGATTTTAGGCGAGGTTTCACTCCATTCCTCCTGAGGTCACAATGAGATCGGGCGAGATTTCACGACAAATCTCGTGAGATCTCAGGGACCTTGGGCGAGATTTCACTGCAGCTCTCGTGAGAACTCTTGAATTGGGGCGAGATTTTACTCCCAGTCTTGTGAGATCTCCTCCAAACCTTGGCGACGTCAGTGCCAATCTCGTGAGATCTCATGGCTATTGAGCGAGACTTCAATCTAAATATCGTGGGACTGATGGGCATCGGGTGAGATTTTACTCAATATCTCGTCTGATCTCAGGGACATTCGGGTGAGGTTTCCCTCCGAATATCCTGAGGTCACAATGACATCGGGCGAGATTTCACTACAAATGTCTTGAGGCATCAGGGACCTTGGGCGAGATTTCACTCCAAATCGTGTGAGATCTCTTGGGATTCAGCTGAGATTTTTATCCAAATCTCGTGTGCTCTCTTCCAAATGTGGAGACCTCAGGCCAAATGTCTTGAGATCTCATGGAAAAGAGGTGAGATTTCACTCTCAATTTCGCGATATCTCATGGTCATTGGGCGAGACTTTACTGCAAATCCCGTGAGGTGTCATGGACATCGGGCGAGAATTCCCTCTCAATCTCATGAGATGTCATGGGCTTTGGGTGAGATTTCTCTCCAAATCCCTCGAGATCTCTTGGACTTTGGGCGAGATTTTCCTCCAGGGCCCATGAGATCTCACCCAAACTTTGGAGAGGTCAGTGCCCTTCTCCTGAGATCTCATGGATATTGCGTGACGGTTCAATCTAAATCTCGTGAGATCTCATGGACAATGGGCGAGACTGCACTCCAAATCTACGGAGGTTCCAATGACATCAGGCGAGATTTCCACAAATCTCGTGAGATATCAGGGACCCTGGTCGAGATTTCAGTCCAAATCTCATGAGGTCTCGACGACATTGGGCGAGATTTCATTACACATCTTGTGAGATATCGGGGAACTTGTGCGAGATTTCACTCCAACTCTGCTGAGGTCTCTTGTTCTTTGGGCGAGAGTTTACTCCAAGTCTTGTGAGATCTCATCCAACCTTGGAGACGTCCGTGCCAATCTCGCGAGGCCTCATAGATATTGAGGGAGATTTAATCTAAATCTCATGAGATCTCATGGACATTGGGCGAGATTTCACCCCAAATCTCCTGAGGTCACAATCACATTGGGCGAGATTTCCCTACGAATCTCCTGAGATATCAGCGACCTCGGGCGAGATTTCAATCCAAATATCGGGACGTCCCAATGACATTGGGCGACAGTTCACTAAACTCTCGTGAGAGAAAAGGGACCTAGGGCGACATTTCACTCCAACTCTCGTGAGATTTCTGGGAACTCGCGGATATTTCACTCCAAGGCTGGTGAGATCTCATCCAATGCTTGGAGACCTCAGGCCAAAACTCGTGAGATCTCAGGATATGGAGCGAGAATTCAATCTCTATCTTGTGAGATCTCAGGGACTTCAGGCGAGATGACTCCAAATCTCGTGAGTACTCACGAATATCGGGGGAGAGTTCACTCCAAATCTCGTGAGGTCTCAATCACCTCGGGCAGATTTCACTCCGAATCTCGTCAGTTTTCAGGGACCCTGGGCGAGGTTTCAGTCTATGTGTCGTGAGTTCTCATGGACATCGGGCGAGATTTGACACCAAATCTCCTGAGATCGCATGGACATCGACGGAGATTTCACTCCGAATCTCCTGAGGTCCCAATGAGTTTGGGTGAGATTTCACTACAGATCTCGTGAGATAGCAGCAACCTTGGGCGAGATTCCTATCCGTTCATCGTGAGCTGTCAATGACATCGGGGGAGATTCAGTCCAAACCTCTTGAGATATCAGGGACCTTGGGCGAGATTTCACTCCCAATCTCGTGAGGTCTCATGGTCTTTGGGCGAGAGTTTACTCGCATCCCGTGAAATCTCACCCAAACCTTGGAGACCTCAAGGCCAACGTCGTGCGTTCTCGTGGATATGAGCGAGCTTCCCATCTAAATCTCGTGTGATCTCATCGATATCGGGCGAGATTTCACTCCACATCTCGTGAGATCTCATGGACATTGGGCGAGATTTCACTCCCAACTCCTGAGGTCACAATGACTTCGGGCGAGATTTCACTACATATCTCGTAATATTCAGGGACCTGGGCGAGATTTCCGTCGAAATCTCGTGAGGTCTCAATGACATCGCGTGAGATGACACTACAAATCTCGTGAGATAACAGGGAGTTTGGGCGAGATTTCACTCCAACTCTCAAGAGGACTCTTGGACGTTGAGCGAGATTTGACTCCACGTCTCGGAGATCTCATCCGAACCTTGGAGAATTCAATCCGCATCTCGGTAGATCTCATGGATATTGAGCGAGATTTCAATCTATAACTCGTGAGACCTCATGGACATCAGGCGAGAATTTACTCCAAATTTCGTGAAATCTCATGGACATCGGGTGACATGTCACTCCAAGTCTCCTGAGGTCACAATGACTTCGGCGAGATTTCAGTACCCACCTCGTCAGATTTCAGCGAACTTGGGCGAAATATCAATCCCAATCTCGTGAGGTCTCAATGTTATCGGGCGTAATTTCACTCCACTCTCGTGCGTGAAAAGGGGCCTTGGGCGAGATTTCACTCCAACTCTCGCGTGAGACCTCTTGGAATTCGGGGCTATCTTCCTCCAAGTCTCGTGAGAGCTCATCCAAACCTTGGAGCCTTCCGTCCAAATCTCGTGAGGTCTCATGCATATTGCGTGAGACTTCAATCTAAATCCCACGAGATAGCATGGGCATCGGGTGGGATTTGATTCCGAATCTCGTGAGATCTCATCCAAAACGTGCAGACCTCAGTCCAAATCTCATGAGATCTCCTGGACATTGGGCGAGATTTCCATCCAAATCTCGTGAGGTCTCAATGACATCGCGTGAGATGACACTACAAACCGCGTGAGATGTTAGGGAGTTTGGGCGAGGTTTCACTCCAACTCTCAAGAGGATTCTTGGACGTTGAGCGAGATTTGACTCCACGTCTCGGAGATCTCATCCGAATCTTGGAGAATTCAGTCCAAATCTCGTGAGATCTCATGGACATGGAGGGAAATTGCACTCTAAATCTCGTGCGATCTCATGGCATCAGGAGAGATTTTACTCCAAATCTCGGGAGATCTCATGGATATCGGGTCAGAGTTCTCTCCAAATCTCGTGAGATCATGGGCATTGGGCGAGATTTCACTCCAAATCTCTTGAGGTCACCATGACATGGGGCGAGATTTCCCTCTAATTCTCTTGAGCTCTCAGGGGCCTTGGGCAAGATTTCACTCCAAATCTCGTGAGATATCAGAGACCTGGCGCGATATTTCACTCCAAATCTCGCGAGGGCCCAATGACATCGGGCGAGATTTCAGTATAAATCTCTTGAGATATCAGGAAGCTTGGTTGAGATTTCACTCCAACTCTCGTGAGATCTCTTGGAATTCAGGGTATTTTCCTCCGAGTCTCGTGAGATCTCATCCAGACCTTGGAGACTTCAGTCCAAATCTCGTGAGATCTCGTGGCTATTGCGTGAGACTTCAATCTAAATCCCATGAGATGCCATGGGCATCGGGTGAGATTTTATTCCGAGTCTCGTGAGATCTCATCCAAAACGTGCAGACCTCAGTCCAAATCTCATGAGATCTCCTGGACATTGGGCGAGATTTCACTCCAAATCTCGTGAGGTCACAATGACATTGGGAGAGATTTCACTACAAACCTCGTGAGATATCAGCGAACTTGGGCGAGATTTCCATCCAAATCTCGTGAGGTCTCAATGACATCGGGCGAGGTTTCACTCAACTCTCGTGAGATAAAAGGGACCTAGGGCGAGATTTCACTCCACTCTCACTCTCGTGAGATCCTTTGGAATTCGGGGATCATTTCCTCCAAGTCTCTTGAGCTCTCATCCAATCCTTGGAGACTTCCGTCCAAATCCCGTGAGATCTCAGGATATTGAGGCAGAATTCACTCTATATCTCGTGAGAAATCATGGACATCAGGCGAGATTAGTCCAAATCTCGTGAGATCGTATGGACATCGCGTGAGAATTCATTCCAAATCTCGTGATATGTCATGGACATTGGAGGCGATTTCACTCCAAATACCATGTGGTCTCAATGACCTCGGGCAGATTTCTCTCCAAATCTCGTGAGATATCAGGGACGACCGTGGGCGAGCTTTCAATCTAAATCTCGTGAGATCTCATGGACATCGGGCGAGATTTGCCACCAAGGCTCCTGAGATCTCATGGGCATCGGTTCAGATTTCACTCCAAATCTCATGACATCTCATGGATTTTAGGCGAGGTTTCACTCCATTCCTCCTGAGGTCACAATGAGATCGGGCGAGATTTCACGACAAATCTCGTGAGATCTCAGGGACCTTGGGCGAGATTTCACTGCAGCTCTCGTGAGAACTCTTGAATTGGGGCGAGATTTTACTCCCAGTCTTGTGAGATCTCCTCCAAACCTTGGCGACGTCAGTGCCAATCTCGTGAGATCTCATGGCTATTGAGCGAGACTTCAATCTAAATATCGTGGGACTGATGGGCATCGGGTGAGATTTTACTCAATATCTCGTCTGATC
Organism: Eumetopias jubatus; assembly: GCF_037043125.1. Taxonomy (NCBI): domain Eukaryota; kingdom Metazoa; phylum Chordata; class Mammalia; order Carnivora; family Otariidae; genus Eumetopias; species Eumetopias jubatus. The sequence continues at coordinate 40,020 of NW_028275100.1, read as the reverse complement.
TCAGGGACATTCGGGTGAGGTTTCCCTCCGAATATCCTGAGGTCACAATGACATCGGGCGAGATTTCACTACAAATGTCTTGAGGCATCAGGGACCTTGGGCGAGATTTCACTCCAAATCGTGTGAGATCTCTTGGGATTCAGCTGAGATTTTTATCCAAATCTCGTGTGCTCTCTTCCAAATGTGGAGACCTCAGGCCAAATGTCTTGAGATCTCATGGAAAAGAGGTGAGATTTCACTCTCAATTTCGCGATATCTCATGGTCATTGGGCGAGACTTTACTGCAAATCCCGTGAGGTGTCATGGACATCGGGCGAGAATTCCCTCTCAATCTCATGAGATGTCATGGGCTTTGGGTGAGATTTCTCTCCAAATCCCTCGAGATCTCTTGGACTTTGGGCGAGATTTTCCTCCAGGGCCCATGAGATCTCACCCAAACTTTGGAGAGGTCAGTGCCCTTCTCCTGAGATCTCATGGATATTGCGTGACGGTTCAATCTAAATCTCGTGAGATCTCATGGACAATGGGCGAGACTGCACTCCAAATCTACGGAGGTTCCAATGACATCAGGCGAGATTTCCACAAATCTCGTGAGATATCAGGGACCCTGGTCGAGATTTCAGTCCAAATCTCATGAGGTCTCGACGACATTGGGCGAGATTTCATTACACATCTTGTGAGATATCGGGGAACTTGTGCGAGATTTCACTCCAACTCTGCTGAGGTCTCTTGTTCTTTGGGCGAGAGTTTACTCCAAGTCTTGTGAGATCTCATCCAACCTTGGAGACGTCCGTGCCAATCTCGCGAGGCCTCATAGATATTGAGGGAGATTTAATCTAAATCTCATGAGATCTCATGGACATTGGGCGAGATTTCACCCCAAATCTCCTGAGGTCACAATCACATTGGGCGAGATTTCCCTACGAATCTCCTGAGATATCAGCGACCTCGGGCGAGATTTCAATCCAAATATCGGGACGTCCCAATGACATTGGGCGACAGTTCACTAAACTCTCGTGAGAGAAAAGGGACCTAGGGCGACATTTCACTCCAACTCTCGTGAGATTTCTGGGAACTCGCGGATATTTCACTCCAAGGCTGGTGAGATCTCATCCAATGCTTGGAGACCTCAGGCCAAAACTCGTGAGATCTCAGGATATGGAGCGAGAATTCAATCTCTATCTTGTGAGATCTCAGGGACTTCAGGCGAGATGACTCCAAATCTCGTGAGTACTCACGAATATCGGGGGAGAGTTCACTCCAAATCTCGTGAGGTCTCAATCACCTCGGGCAGATTTCACTCCGAATCTCGTCAGTTTTCAGGGACCCTGGGCGAGGTTTCAGTCTATGTGTCGTGAGTTCTCATGGACATCGGGCGAGATTTGACACCAAATCTCCTGAGATCGCATGGACATCGACGGAGATTTCACTCCGAATCTCCTGAGGTCCCAATGAGTTTGGGTGAGATTTCACTACAGATCTCGTGAGATAGCAGCAACCTTGGGCGAGATTCCTATCCGTTCATCGTGAGCTGTCAATGACATCGGGGGAGATTCAGTCCAAACCTCTTGAGATATCAGGGACCTTGGGCGAGATTTCACTCCCAATCTCGTGAGGTCTCATGGTCTTTGGGCGAGAGTTTACTCGCATCCCGTGAAATCTCACCCAAACCTTGGAGACCTCAAGGCCAACGTCGTGCGTTCTCGTGGATATGAGCGAGCTTCCCATCTAAATCTCGTGTGATCTCATCGATATCGGGCGAGATTTCACTCCACATCTCGTGAGATCTCATGGACATTGGGCGAGATTTCACTCCCAACTCCTGAGGTCACAATGACTTCGGGCGAGATTTCACTACATATCTCGTAATATTCAGGGACCTGGGCGAGATTTCCGTCGAAATCTCGTGAGGTCTCAATGACATCGCGTGAGATGACACTACAAATCTCGTGAGATAACAGGGAGTTTGGGCGAGATTTCACTCCAACTCTCAAGAGGACTCTTGGACGTTGAGCGAGATTTGACTCCACGTCTCGGAGATCTCATCCGAACCTTGGAGAATTCAATCCGCATCTCGGTAGATCTCATGGATATTGAGCGAGATTTCAATCTATAACTCGTGAGACCTCATGGACATCAGGCGAGAATTTACTCCAAATTTCGTGAAATCTCATGGACATCGGGTGACATGTCACTCCAAGTCTCCTGAGGTCACAATGACTTCGGCGAGATTTCAGTACCCACCTCGTCAGATTTCAGCGAACTTGGGCGAAATATCAATCCCAATCTCGTGAGGTCTCAATGTTATCGGGCGTAATTTCACTCCACTCTCGTGCGTGAAAAGGGGCCTTGGGCGAGATTTCACTCCAACTCTCGCGTGAGACCTCTTGGAATTCGGGGCTATCTTCCTCCAAGTCTCGTGAGAGCTCATCCAAACCTTGGAGCCTTCCGTCCAAATCTCGTGAGGTCTCATGCATATTGCGTGAGACTTCAATCTAAATCCCACGAGATAGCATGGGCATCGGGTGGGATTTGATTCCGAATCTCGTGAGATCTCATCCAAAACGTGCAGACCTCAGTCCAAATCTCATGAGATCTCCTGGACATTGGGCGAGATTTCCATCCAAATCTCGTGAGGTCTCAATGACATCGCGTGAGATGACACTACAAACCGCGTGAGATGTTAGGGAGTTTGGGCGAGGTTTCACTCCAACTCTCAAGAGGATTCTTGGACGTTGAGCGAGATTTGACTCCACGTCTCGGAGATCTCATCCGAATCTTGGAGAATTCAGTCCAAATCTCGTGAGATCTCATGGACATGGAGGGAAATTGCACTCTAAATCTCGTGCGATCTCATGGCATCAGGAGAGATTTTACTCCAAATCTCGGGAGATCTCATGGATATCGGGTCAGAGTTCTCTCCAAATCTCGTGAGATCATGGGCATTGGGCGAGATTTCACTCCAAATCTCTTGAGGTCACCATGACATGGGGCGAGATTTCCCTCTAATTCTCTTGAGCTCTCAGGGGCCTTGGGCAAGATTTCACTCCAAATCTCGTGAGATATCAGAGACCTGGCGCGATATTTCACTCCAAATCTCGCGAGGGCCCAATGACATCGGGCGAGATTTCAGTATAAATCTCTTGAGATATCAGGAAGCTTGGTTGAGATTTCACTCCAACTCTCGTGAGATCTCTTGGAATTCAGGGTATTTTCCTCCGAGTCTCGTGAGATCTCATCCAGACCTTGGAGACTTCAGTCCAAATCTCGTGAGATCTCGTGGCTATTGCGTGAGACTTCAATCTAAATCCCATGAGATGCCATGGGCATCGGGTGAGATTTTATTCCGAGTCTCGTGAGATCTCATCCAAAACGTGCAGACCTCAGTCCAAATCTCATGAGATCTCCTGGACATTGGGCGAGATTTCACTCCAAATCTCGTGAGGTCACAATGACATTGGGAGAGATTTCACTACAAACCTCGTGAGATATCAGCGAACTTGGGCGAGATTTCCATCCAAATCTCGTGAGGTCTCAATGACATCGGGCGAGGTTTCACTCAACTCTCGTGAGATAAAAGGGACCTAGGGCGAGATTTCACTCCACTCTCACTCTCGTGAGATCCTTTGGAATTCGGGGATCATTTCCTCCAAGTCTCTTGAGCTCTCATCCAATCCTTGGAGACTTCCGTCCAAATCCCGTGAGATCTCAGGATATTGAGGCAGAATTCACTCTATATCTCGTGAGAAATCATGGACATCAGGCGAGATTAGTCCAAATCTCGTGAGATCGTATGGACATCGCGTGAGAATTCATTCCAAATCTCGTGATATGTCATGGACATTGGAGGCGATTTCACTCCAAATACCATGTGGTCTCAATGACCTCGGGCAGATTTCTCTCCAAATCTCGTGAGATATCAGGGACGACCGTGGGCGAGCTTTCAATCTAAATCTCGTGAGATCTCATGGACATCGGGCGAGATTTGCCACCAAGGCTCCTGAGATCTCATGGGCATCGGTTCAGATTTCACTCCAAATCTCATGACATCTCATGGATTTTAGGCGAGGTTTCACTCCATTCCTCCTGAGGTCACAATGAGATCGGGCGAGATTTCACGACAAATCTCGTGAGATCTCAGGGACCTTGGGCGAGATTTCACTGCAGCTCTCGTGAGAACTCTTGAATTGGGGCGAGATTTTACTCCCAGTCTTGTGAGATCTCCTCCAAACCTTGGCGACGTCAGTGCCAATCTCGTGAGATCTCATGGCTATTGAGCGAGACTTCAATCTAAATATCGTGGGACTGATGGGCATCGGGTGAGATTTTACTCAATATCTCGTCTGATCTCAGGGACATTCGGGTGAGGTTTCCCTCCGAATATCCTGAGGTCACAATGACATCGGGCGAGATTTCACTACAAATGTCTTGAGGCATCAGGGACCTTGGGCGAGATTTCACTCCAAATCGTGTGAGATCTCTTGGGATTCAGCTGAGATTTTTATCCAAATCTCGTGTGCTCTCTTCCAAATGTGGAGACCTCAGGCCAAATGTCTTGAGATCTCATGGAAAAGAGGTGAGATTTCACTCTCAATTTCGCGATATCTCATGGTCATTGGGCGAGACTTTACTGCAAATCCCGTGAGGTGTCATGGACATCGGGCGAGAATTCCCTCTCAATCTCATGAGATGTCATGGGCTTTGGGTGAGATTTCTCTCCAAATCCCTCGAGATCTCTTGGACTTTGGGCGAGATTTTCCTCCAGGGCCCATGAGATCTCACCCAAACTTTGGAGAGGTCAGTGCCCTTCTCCTGAGATCTCATGGATATTGCGTGACGGTTCAATCTAAATCTCGTGAGATCTCATGGACAATGGGCGAGACTGCACTCCAAATCTACGGAGGTTCCAATGACATCAGGCGAGATTTCCACAAATCTCGTGAGATATCAGGGACCCTGGTCGAGATTTCAGTCCAAATCTCATGAGGTCTCGACGACATTGGGCGAGATTTCATTACACATCTTGTGAGATATCGGGGAACTTGTGCGAGATTTCACTCCAACTCTGCTGAGGTCTCTTGTTCTTTGGGCGAGAGTTTACTCCAAGTCTTGTGAGATCTCATCCAACCTTGGAGACGTCCGTGCCAATCTCGCGAGGCCTCATAGATATTGAGGGAGATTTAATCTAAATCTCATGAGATCTCATGGACATTGGGCGAGATTTCACCCCAAATCTCCTGAGGTCACAATCACATTGGGCGAGATTTCCCTACGAATCTCCTGAGATATCAGCGACCTCGGGCGAGATTTCAATCCAAATATCGGGACGTCCCAATGACATTGGGCGACAGTTCACTAAACTCTCGTGAGAGAAAAGGGACCTAGGGCGACATTTCACTCCAACTCTCGTGAGATTTCTGGGAACTCGCGGATATTTCACTCCAAGGCTGGTGAGATCTCATCCAATGCTTGGAGACCTCAGGCCAAAACTCGTGAGATCTCAGGATATGGAGCGAGAATTCAATCTCTATCTTGTGAGATCTCAGGGACTTCAGGCGAGATGACTCCAAATCTCGTGAGTACTCACGAATATCGGGGGAGAGTTCACTCCAAATCTCGTGAGGTCTCAATCACCTCGGGCAGATTTCACTCCGAATCTCGTCAGTTTTCAGGGACCCTGGGCGAGGTTTCAGTCTATGTGTCGTGAGTTCTCATGGACATCGGGCGAGATTTGACACCAAATCTCCTGAGATCGCATGGACATCGACGGAGATTTCACTCCGAATCTCCTGAGGTCCCAAAGAGTTTGGGTGAGATTTCACTACAGATCTCGTGAGATAGCAGCAACCTTGGGCGAGATTCCTATCCGTTCATCGTGAGCTGTCAATGACATCGGGGGAGATTCAGTCCAAACCTCTTGAGATATCAGGGACCTTGGGCGAGATTTCACTCCCAATCTCGTGAGGTCTCATGGTCTTTGGGCGAGAGTTTACTCGCATCCCGTGAAATCTCACCCAAACCTTGGAGACCTCAAGGCCAACGTCGTGCGTTCTCGTGGATATGAGCGAGCTTCCCATCTAAATCTCGTGTGATCTCATCGATATCGGGCGAGATTTCACTCCACATCTCGTGAGATCTCATGGACATTGGGCGAGATTTCACTCCCAACTCCTGAGGTCACAATGACTTCGGGCGAGATTTCACTACATATCTCGTAATATTCAGGGACCTGGGCGAGATTTCCGTCGAAATCTCGTGAGGTGTCAATGACATCGCGTGAGATGACACTACAAATCTCGTGAGATAACAGGGAGTTTGGGCGAGATTTCACTCCAACTCTCAAGAGGACTCTTGGACGTTGAGCGAGATTTGACTCCACGTCTCGGAGATCTCATCCGAACCTTGGAGAATTCAATCCGCATCTCGGTAGATCTCATGGATATTGAGCGAGATTTCAATCTATAACTCGTGAGACCTCATGGACATCAGGCGAGAATTTACTCCAAATTTCGTGAAATCTCATGGACATCGGGTGACATGTCACTCCAAGTCTCCTGAGGTCACAATGACTTCAGCGAGATTTCAGTACCCACCTCGTCAGATTTCAGCGAACTTGGGCGAAATATCAATCCCAATCTCGTGAGGTCTCAATGTTACCGGGCGTAATTTCACTCCACTCTCGTGCGTGAAAAGGGACCTTGGGCGAGATTTCACTCCAACTCTCGCGTGAGACCTCTTGGAATTCGGGGCTATCTTCCTCCAAGTCTCGTGAGAGCTCATCCAAACCTTGGAGCCTTCCGTCCAAATCTCGTGAGGTCTCATGCATATTGCGTGAGACTTCAATCTAAATCCCACGAGATAGCATGGGCATCGGGTGGGATTTGATTCCGAATCTCGTGAGATCTCATCCAAAACGTGCAGACCTCAGTCCAAATCTCATGAGATCTCCTGGACATTGGGCGAGATTTCCATCCAAATCTCGTGAGGTCTCAATGACATCGCGTGAGATGACACTACAAACCGCGTGAGATGTTAGGGAGTTTGGGCGAGGTTTCACTCCAACTCTCAAGAGGATTCTTGGACGTTGAGCGAGATTTGACTCCACGTCTCGGAGATCTCATCCGAATCTTGGAGAATTCAGTCCAAATCTCGTGAGATCTCATGGACATGGAGGGAAATTGCACTCTAAATCTCGTGCGATCTCATGACATCAGGAGAGATTTTACTCCAAATCTCGGGAGATCTCATGGATATCGGGTCAGAGTTCTCTCCAAATCTCGTGAGATCATGGGCATTGGGCGAGATTTCACTCCAAATCTCTTGAGGTCACCATGACATGGGGCGAGATTTCCCTCTAATTCTCTTGAGCTCTCAGGGGCCTTGGGCAAGATTTCACTCCAAATCTCGTGAGATATCAGAGACCTGGCGCGATATTTCACTCCAAATCTCGCGAGGGCCCAATGACATCGGGCGAGATTTCAGTATAAATCTCTTGAGATATCAGGAAGCTTGGTTGAGATTTCACTCCAACTCTCGTGAGATCTCTTGGAATTCAGGGTATTTTCCTCCGAGTCTCGTGAGATCTCATCCAGACCTTGGAGACTTCAGTCCAAATCTCGTGAGATCTCGTGGCTATTGCGTGAGACTTCAATCTAAATCCCATGAGATGCCATGGGCATCGGGTGAGATTTTATTCCGAGTCTCGTGAGATCTCATCCAAAACGTGCAGACCTCAGTCCAAATCTCATGAGATCTCCTGGACATTGGGCGAGATTTCACTCCAAATCTCGTGAGGTCACAATGACATTGGGAGAGATTTCACTACAAACCTCGTGAGATATCAGCGAACTTGGGCGAGATTTCCATCCAAATCTCGTGAGGTCTCAATGACATCGGGCGAGGTTTCACTCAACTCTCGTGAGATAAAAGGGACCTAGGGCGAGATTTCACTCCACTCTCACTCTCGTGAGATCCTTTGGAATTCGGGGATCATTTCCTCCAAGTCTCTTGAGCTCTCATCCAATCCTTGGAGACTTCCGTCCAAATCCCGTGAGATCTCAGGATATTGAGGCAGAATTCACTCTATATCACGTGAGAAATCATGGACATCAGGCGAGATTAGTCCAAATCTCGTGAGATCGTATGGACATCGCGTGAGAATTCATTCCAAATCTCGTGATATGTCATGGACATTGGAGGCGATTTCACTCCAAATACCATGTGGTCTCAATGACCTCGGGCAGATTTCTCTCCAAATCTCGTGAGATATCAGGGACGACCGTGGGCGAGCTTTCAATCTAAATCTCGTGAGATCTCATGGACATCGGGCGAGATTTGCCACCAAGGCTCCTGAGATCTCATGGGCATCGGTTCAGATTTCACTCCAAATCTCATGACATCTCATGGATTTTAGGCGAGGTTTCACTCCATTCCTCCTGAGGTCACAATGAGATCGGGCGAGATTTCACGACAAATCTCGTGAGATCTCAGGGACCTTGGGCGAGATTTCACTGCAGCTCTCGTGAGAACTCTTGAATTGGGGCGAGATTTTACTCCCAGTCTTGTGAGATCTCCTCCAAACCTTGGCGACGTCAGTGCCAATCTCGTGAGATCTCATGGCTATTGAGCGAGACTTCAATCTAAATATCGTGGGACTGATGGGCATCGGGTGAGATTTTACTCAATATCTCGTCTGATCTCAGGGACATTCGGGTGAGGTTTCCCTCCGAATATCCTGAGGTCACAATGACATCGGGCGAGATTTCGCTACAAATGTCTTGAGGCATCAGGGACCTTGGGCGAGATTTCACTCCAAATCGTGTGAGATCTCTTGGGATTCAGCTGAGATTTTTATCCAAATCTCGTGTGCTCTCTTCCAAATGTGGAGACCTCAGGCCAAATGTCTTGAGATCTCATGGAAAAGAGGTGAGATTTCACTCTCAATTTCGCGATATCTCATGGTCATTGGGCGAGACTTTACTGCAAATCCCGTGAGGTGTCATGGACATCGGGCGAGAATTCCCTCTCAATCTCATGAGATGTCATGGGCTTTGGGTGAGATTTCTCTCCAAATCCCTCGAGATCTCTTGGACTTTGGGCGAGATTTTCCTCCAGGGCCCATGAGATCTCACCCAAACTTTGGAGAGGTCAGTGCCCTTCTCCTGAGATCTCATGGATATTGCGTGACGGTTCAATCTAAATCTCGTGAGATCTCATGGACAATGGGCGAGACTGCACTCCAAATCTACGGAGGTTCCAATGACATCAGGCGAGATTTCCACAAATCTCGTGAGATATCAGGGACCCTGGTCGAGATTTCAGTCCAAATCTCATGAGGTCTCGACGACATTGGGCGAGATTTCATTACACATCTTGTGAGATATCGGGGAACTTGTGCGAGATTTCACTCCAACTCTGCTGAGGTCTCTTGTTCTTTGGGCGAGAGTTTACTCCAAGTCTTGTGAGATCTCATCCAACCTTGGAGACGTCCGTGCCAATCTCGCGAGGCCTCATAGATATTGAGGGAGATTTAATCTAAATCTCATGAGATCTCATGGACATTGGGCGAGATTTCACCCCAAATCTCCTGAGGTCACAATCACATTGGGCGAGATTTCCCTACGAATCTCCTGAGATATCAGCGACCTCGGGCGAGATTTCAATCCAAATATCGGGACGTCCCAATGACATTGGGCGACAGTTCACTAAACTCTCGTGAGAGAAAAGGGACCTAGGGCGACATTTCACTCCAACTCTCGTGAGATTTCTGGGAACTCGCGGATATTTCACTCCAAGGCTGGTGAGATCTCATCCAATGCTTGGAGACCTCAGGCCAAAACTCGTGAGATCTCAGGATATGGAGCGAGAATTCAATCTCTATCTTGTGAGATCTCAGGGACTTCAGGCGAGATGACTCCAAATCTCGTGAGTACTCACGAATATCGGGGGAGAGTTCACTCCAAATCTCGTGAGGTCTCAATCACCTCGGGCAGATTTCACTCCGAATCTCGTCAGTTTTCAGGGACCCTGGGCGAGGTTTCAGTCTATGTGTCGTGAGTTCTCATGGACATCGGGCGAGATTTGACACCAAATCTCCTGAGATCGCATGGACATCGACGGAGATTTCACTCCGAATCTCCTGAGGTCCCAAAGAGTTTGGGTGAGATTTCACTACAGATCTCGTGAGATAGCAGCAACCTTGGGCGAGATTCCTATCCGTTCATCGTGAGCTGTCAATGACATCGGGGGAGATTCAGTCCAAACCTCTTGAGATATCAGGGACCTTGGGCGAGATTTCACTCCCAATCTCGTGAGGTCTCATGGTCTTTGGGCGAGAGTTTACTCGCATCCCGTGAAATCTCACCCAAACCTTGGAGACCTCAAGGCCAACGTCGTGCGTTCTCGTGGATATGAGCGAGCTTCCCATCTAAATCTCGTGTGATCTCATCGATATCGGGCGAGATTTCACTCCACATCTCGTGAGATCTCATGGACATTGGGCGAGATTTCACTCCCAACTCCTGAGGTCACAATGACTTCGGGCGAGATTTCACTACATATCTCGTAATATTCAGGGACCTGGGCGAGATTTCCGTCGAAATCTCGTGAGGTCTCAATGACATCGCGTGAGATGACACTACAAATCTCGTGAGATAACAGGGAGTTTGGGCGAGATTTCACTCCAACTCTCAAGAGGACTCTTGGACGTTGAGCGAGATTTGACTCCACGTCTCGGAGATCTCATCCGAACCTTGGAGAATTCAATCCGCATCTCGGTAGATCTCATGGATATTGAGCGAGATTTCAATCTATAACTCGTGAGACCTCATGGACATCAGGCGAGAATTTACTCCAAATTTCGTGAAATCTCATGGACATCGGGTGACATGTCACTCCAAGTCTCCTGAGGTCACAATGACTTCGGCGAGATTTCAGTACCCACCTCGTCAGATTTCAGCGAACTTGGGCGAAATATCAATCCCAATCTCGTGAGGTCTCAATGTTACCGGGCGTAATTTCACTCCACTCTCGTGCGTGAAAAGGGACCTTGGGCGAGATTTCACTCCAACTCTCGCGTGAGACCTCTTGGAATTCGGGGCTATCTTCCTCCAAGTCTCGTGAGAGCTCATCCAAACCTTGGAGCCTTCCGTCCAAATCTCGTGAGGTCTCATGCATATTGCGTGAGACTTCAATCTAAATCCCACGAGATAGCATGGGCATCGGGTGGGATTTGATTCCGAATCTCGTGAGATCTCATCCAAAACGTGCAGACCTCAGTCCAAATCTCATGAGATCTCCTGGACATTGGGCGAGATTTCCATCCAAATCTCGTGAGGTCTCAATGACATCGCGTGAGATGACACTACAAACCGCGTGAGATGTTAGGGAGTTTGGGCGAGGTTTCACTCCAACTCTCAAGAGGATTCTTGGACGTTGAGCGAGATTTGACTCCACGTCTCGGAGATCTCATCCGAATCTTGGAGAATTCAGTCCAAATCTCGTGAGATCTCATGGACATGGAGGGAAATTGCACTCTAAATCTCGTGCGATCTCATGACATCAGGAGAGATTTTACTCCAAATCTCGGGAGATCTCATGGATATCGGGTCAGAGTTCTCTCCAAATCTCGTGAGATCATGGGCATTGGGCGAGATTTCACTCCAAATCTCTTGAGGTCACCATGACATGGGGCGAGATTTCCCTCTAATTCTCTTGAGCTCTCAGGGGCCTTGGGCAAGATTTCACTCCAAATCTCGTGAGATATCAGAGACCTGGCGCGATATTTCACTCCAAATCTCGCGAGGGCCCAATGACATCGGGCGAGATTTCAGTATAAATCTCTTGAGATATCAGGAAGCTTGGTTGAGATTTCACTCCAACTCTCGTGAGATCTCTTGGAATTCAGGGTATTTTCCTCCGAGTCTCGTGAGATCTCATCCAGACCTTGGAGACTTCAGTCCAAATCTCGTGAGATCTCGTGGCTATTGCGTGAGACTTCAATCTAAATCCCATGAGATGCCATGGGCATCGGGTGAGATTTTATTCCGAGTCTCGTGAGATCTCATCCAAAACGTGCAGACCTCAGTCCAAATCTCATGAGATCTCCTGGACATTGGGCGAGATTTCACTCCAAATCTCGTGAGGTCACAATGACATTGGGAGAGATTTCACTACAAACCTCGTGAGATATCAGCGAACTTGGGCGAGATTTCCATCCAAATCTCGTGAGGTCTCAATGACATCGGGCGAGGTTTCACTCAACTCTCGTGAGATAAAAGGGACCTAGGGCGAGATTTCACTCCACTCTCACTCTCGTGAGATCCTTTGGAATTCGGGGATCATTTCCTCCAAGTCTCTTGAGCTCTCATCCAATCCTTGGAGACTTCCGTCCAAATCCCGTGAGATCTCAGGATATTGAGGCAGAATTCACTCTATATCTCGTGAGAAATCATGGACATCAGGCGAGATTAGTCCAAATCTCGTGAGATCGTATGGACATCGCGTGAGAATTCATTCCAAATCTCGTGATATGTCATGGACATTGGAGGCGATTTCACTCCAAATACCATGTGGTCTCAATGACCTCGGGCAGATTTCTCTCCAAATCTCGTGAGATATCAGGGACGACCGTGGGCGAGCTTTCAATCTAAATCTCGTGAGATCTCATGGACATCGGGCGAGATTTGCCACCAAGGCTCCTGAGATCTCATGGGCATCGGTTCAGATTTCACTCCAAATCTCATGACATCTCATGGATTTTAGGCGAGGTTTCACTCCATTCCTCCTGAGGTCACAATGAGATCGGGCGAGATTTCACGACAAATCTCGTGAGATCTCAGGGACCTTGGGCGAGATTTCACTGCAGCTCTCGTGAGAACTCTTGAATTGGGGCGAGATTTTACTCCCAGTCTTGTGAGATCTCCTCCAAACCTTGGCGACGTCAGTGCCAATCTCGTGAGATCTCATGGCTATTGAGCGAGACTTCAATCTAAATATCGTGGGACTGATGGGCATCGGGTGAGATTTTACTCAATATCTCGTCTGATCTCAGGGACATTCGGGTGAGGTTTCCCTCCGAATATCCTGAGGTCACAATGACATCGGGCGAGATTTCACTACAAATGTCTTGAGGCATCAGGGACCTTGGGCGAGATTTCACTCCAAATCGTGTGAGATCTCTTGGGATTCAGCTGAGATTTTTATCCAAATCTCGTGTGCTCTCTTCCAAATGTGGAGACCTCAGGCCAAATGTCTTGAGATCTCATGGAAAAGAGGTGAGATTTCACTCTCAATTTCGCGATATCTCATGGTCATTGGGCGAGACTTTACTGCAAATCCCGTGAGGTGTCATGGACATCGGGCGAGAATTCCCTCTCAATCTCATGAGATGTCATGGGCTTTGGGTGAGATTTCTCTCCAAATCCCTCGAGATCTCTTGGACTTTGGGCGAGATTTTCCTCCAGGGCCCATGAGATCTCACCCAAACTTTGGAGAGGTCAGTGCCCTTCTCCTGAGATCTCATGGATATTGCGTGACGGTTCAATCTAAATCTCGTGAGATCTCATGGACAATGGGCGAGACTGCACTCCAAATCTACGGAGGTTCCAATGACATCAGGCGAGATTTCCACAAATCTCGTGAGATATCAGGGACCCTGGTCGAGATTTCAGTCCAAATCTCATGAGGTCTCGACGACATTGGGCGAGATTTCATTACACATCTTGTGAGATATCGGGGAACTTGTGCGAGATTTCACTCCAACTCTGCTGAGGTCTCTTGTTCTTTGGGCGAGAGTTTACTCCAAGTCTTGTGAGATCTCATCCAACCTTGGAGACGTCCGTGCCAATCTCGCGAGGCCTCATAGATATTGAGGGAGATTTAATCTAAATCTCATGAGATCTCATGGACATTGGGCGAGATTTCACCCCAAATCTCCTGAGGTCACAATCACATTGGGCGAGATTTCCCTACGAATCTCCTGAGATATCAGCGACCTCGGGCGAGATTTCAATCCAAATATCGGGACGTCCCAATGACATTGGGCGACAGTTCACTAAACTCTCGTGAGAGAAAAGGGACCTAGGGCGACATTTCACTCCAACTCTCGTGAGATTTCTGGGAACTCGCGGATATTTCACTCCAAGGCTGGTGAGATCTCATCCAATGCTTGGAGACCTCAGGCCAAAACTCGTGAGATCTCAGGATATGGAGCGAGAATTCAATCTCTATCTTGTGAGATCTCAGGGACTTCAGGCGAGATGACTCCAAATCTCGTGAGTACTCACGAATATCGGGGGAGAGTTCACTCCAAATCTCGTGAGGTCTCAATCACCTCGGGCAGATTTCACTCCGAATCTCGTCAGTTTTCAGGGACCCTGGGCGAGGTTTCAGTCTATGTGTCGTGAGTTCTCATGGACATCGGGCGAGATTTGACACCAAATCTCCTGAGATCGCATGGACATCGACGGAGATTTCACTCCGAATCTCCTGAGGTCCCAAAGAGTTTGGGTGAGATTTCACTACAGATCTCGTGAGATAGCAGCAACCTTGGGCGAGATTCCTATCCGTTCATCGTGAGCTGTCAATGACATCGGGGGAGATTCAGTCCAAACCTCTTGAGATATCAGGGACCTTGGGCGAGATTTCACTCCCAATCTCGTGAGGTCTCATGGTCTTTGGGCGAGAGTTTACTCGCATCCCGTGAAATCTCACCCAAACCTTGGAGACCTCAAGGCCAACGTCATGCGTTCTCGTGGATATGAGCGAGCTTCCCATCTAAATCTCGTGTGATCTCATCGATATCGGGCGAGATTTCACTCCACATCTCGTGAGATCTCATGGACATTGGGCGAGATTTCACTCCCAACTCCTGAGGTCACAATGACTTCGGGCGAGATTTCACTACATATCTCGTAATATTCAGGGACCTGGGCGAGATTTCCGTCGAAATCTCGTGAGGTCTCAATGACATCGCGTGAGATGACACTACAAATCTCGTGAGATAACAGGGAGTTTGGGCGAGATTTCACTCCAACTCTCAAGAGGACTCTTGGACGTTGAGCGAGATTTGACTCCACGTCTCGGAGATCTCATCCGAACCTTGGAGAATTCAATCCGCATCTCGGTAGATCTCATGGATATTGAGCGAGATTTCAATCTATAACTCGTGAGACCTCATGGACATCAGGCGAGAATTTACTCCAAATTTCGTGAAATCTCATGGACATCGGGTGACATGTCACTCCAAGTCTCCTGAGGTCACAATGACTTCGGCGAGATTTCAGTACCCACCTCGTCAGATTTCAGCGAACTTGGGCGAAATATCAATCCCAATCTCGTGAGGTCTCAATGTTACCGGGCGTAATTTCACTCCACTCTCGTGCGTGAAAAGGGACCTTGGGCGAGATTTCACTCCAACTCTCGCGTGAGACCTCTTGGAATTCGGGGCTATCTTCCTCCAAGTCTCGTGAGAGCTCATCCAAACCTTGGAGCCTTCCGTCCAAATCTCGTGAGGTCTCATGCATATTGCGTGAGACTTCAATCTAAATCCCACGAGATAGCATGGGCATCGGGTGGGATTTGATTCCGAATCTCGTGAGATCTCATCCAAAACGTGCAGACCTCAGTCCAAATCTCATGAGATCTCCTGGACATTGGGCGAGATTTCCATCCAAATCTCGTGAGGTCTCAATGACATCGCGTGAGATGACACTACAAACCGCGTGAGATGTTAGGGAGTTTGGGCGAGGTTTCACTCCAACTCTCAAGAGGATTCTTGGACGTTGAGCGAGATTTGACTCCACGTCTCGGAGATCTCATCCGAATCTTGGAGAATTCAGTCCAAATCTCGTGAGATCTCATGGACATGGAGGGAAATTGCACTCTAAATCTCGTGCGATCTCATGGCATCAGGAGAGATTTTACTCCAAATCTCGGGAGATCTCATGGATATCGGGTCAGAGTTCTCTCCAAATCTCGTGAGATCATGGGCATTGGGCGAGATTTCACTCCAAATCTCTTGAGGTCACCATGACATGGGGCGAGATTTCCCTCTAATTCTCTTGAGCTCTCAGGGGCCTTGGGCAAGATTTCACTCCAAATCTCGTGAGATATCAGAGACCTGGCGCGATATTTCACTCCAAATCTCGCGAGGGCCCAATGACATCGGGCGAGATTTCAGTATAAATCTCTTGAGATATCAGGAAGCTTGGTTGAGATTTCACTCCAACTCTCGTGAGATCTCTTGGAATTCAGGGTATTTTCCTCCGAGTCTCGTGAGATCTCATCCAGACCTTGGAGACTTCAGTCCAAATCTCGTGAGATCTCGTGGCTATTGCGTGAGACTTCAATCTAAATCCCATGAGATGCCATGGGCATCGGGTGAGATTTTATTCCGAGTCTCGTGAGATCTCATCCAAAACGTGCAGACCTCAGTCCAAATCTCATGAGATCTCCTGGACATTGGGCGAGATTTCACTCCAAATCTCGTGAGGTCACAATGACATTGGGAGAGATTTCACTACAAACCTCGTGAGATATCAGCGAACTTGGGCGAGATTTCCATCCAAATCTCGTGAGGTCTCAATGACATCGGGCGAGGTTTCACTCAACTCTCGTGAGATAAAAGGGACCTAGGGCGAGATTTCACTCCACTCTCACTCTCGTGAGATCCTTTGGAATTCGGGGATCATTTCCTCCAAGTCTCTTGAGCTCTCATCCAATCCTTGGAGACTTCCGTCCAAATCCCGTGAGATCTCAGGATATTGAGGCAGAATTCACTCTATATCTCGTGAGAAATCATGGACATCAGGCGAGATTAGTCCAAATCTCGTGAGATCGTATGGACATCGCGTGAGAATTCATTCCAAATCTCGTGATATGTCATGGACATTGGAGGCGATTTCACTCCAAATACCATGTGGTCTCAATGACCTCGGGCAGATTTCTCTCCAAATCTCGTGAGATATCAGGGACGACCGTGGGCGAGCTTTCAATCTAAATCTCGTGAGATCTCATGGACATCGGGCGAGATTTGCCACCAAGGCTCCTGAGATCTCATGGGCATCGGTTCAGATTTCACTCCAAATCTCATGACATCTCATGGATTTTAGGCGAGGTTTCACTCCATTCCTCCTGAGGTCACAATGAGATCGGGCGAGATTTCACGACAAATCTCGTGAGATCTCAGGGACCTTGGGCGAGATTTCACTGCAGCTCTCGTGAGAACTCTTGAATTGGGGCGAGATTTTACTCCCAGTCTTGTGAGATCTCCTCCAAACCTTGGCGACGTCAGTGCCAATCTCGTGAGATCTCATGGCTATTGAGCGAGACTTCAATCTAAATATCGTGGGACTGATGGGCATCGGGTGAGATTTTACTCAATATCTCGTCTGATCTCAGGGACATTCGGGTGAGGTTTCCCTCCGAATATCCTGAGGTCACAATGACATCGGGCGAGATTTCACTACAAATGTCTTGAGGCATCAGGGACCTTGGGCGAGATTTCACTCCAAATCGTGTGAGATCTCTTGGGATTCAGCTGAGATTTTTATCCAAATCTCGTGTGCTCTCTTCCAAATGTGGAGACCTCAGGCCAAATGTCTTGAGATCTCATGGAAAAGAGGTGAGATTTCACTCTCAATTTCGCGATATCTCATGGTCATTGGGCGAGATTTTACTGCAAATCTCGTGAGGTGTCATGGACATCGGGCGAGAATTCCCTCTCAATCTCATGAGATGTCATGGGCTTTGGGTGAGATTTCTCTCCAAATCCCTCGAGATCTCTTGGACTTTGGGCGAGATTTTCCTCCAGGGCCCATGAGATCTCACCCAAACTTTGGAGAGGTCAGTGCCCTTCTCCTGAGATCTCATGGATATTGCGTGACGGTTCAATCTAAATCTCGTGAGATCTCATGGACAATGGGCGAGACTGCACTCCAAATCTTCGGAGGTTCCAATGACATCAGGCGAGATTTCCACAAATCTCGTGAGATATCAGGGACCCTGGTCGAGATTTCAGTCCAAATCTCATGAGGTCTCGACGACATTGGGCGAGATTTCATTACACATCTTGTGAGATATCGGGGAACTTGTGCGAGATTTCACTCCAACTCTGCTGAGGTCTCTTGTTCTTTGGGCGAGAGTTTACTCCAAGTCTTGTGAGATCTCATCCAACCTTGGAGACGTCCGTGCCAATCTCGCGAGGCCTCATAGATATTGAGGGAGATTTAATCTAAATCTCATGAGATCTCATGGACATTGGGCGAGATTTCACCCCAAATCTCCTGAGGTCACAATCACATTGGGCGAGATTTCCCTACGAATCTCCTGAGATATCAGCGACCTCGGGCGAGATTTCAATCCAAATATCGGGACGTCCCAATGACATTGGGCGACAGTTCACTAAACTCTCGTGAGAGAAAAGGGACCTAGGGCGACATTTCACTCCAACTCTCGTGAGATTTCTGGGAACTCGCGGATATTTCACTCCAAGGCTGGTGAGATCTCATCCAATGCTTGGAGACCTCAGGCCAAAACTCGTGAGATCTCAGGATATGGAGCGAGAATTCAATCTCTATCTTGTGAGATCTCAGGGACTTCAGGCGAGATGACTCCAAATCTCGTGAGTACTCACGAATATCGGGGGAGAGTTCACTCCAAATCTCGTGAGGTCTCAATCACCTCGGGCAGATTTCACTCCGAATCTCGTCAGTTTTCAGGGACCCTGGGCGAGGTTTCAGTCTATGTGTCGTGAGTTCTCATGGACATCGGGCGAGATTTGACACCAAATCTCCTGAGATCGCATGGACATCGACGGAGATTTCACTCCGAATCTCCTGAGGTCCCAATGAGTTTGGGTGAGATTTCACTACAGATCTCGTGAGATAGCAGCAACCTTGGGCGAGATTCCTATCCGTTCATCGTGAGCTGTCAATGACATCGGGGGAGATTCAGTCCAAACCTCTTGAGATATCAGGGACCTTGGGCGAGATTTCACTCCCAATCTCGTGAGGTCTCATGGTCTTTGGGCGAGAGTTTACTCGCATCCCGTGAAATCTCACCCAAACCTTGGAGACCTCAAGGCCAACGTCGTGCGTTCTCGTGGATATGAGCGAGCTTCCCATCTAAATCTCGTGTGATCTCATCGATATCGGGCGAGATTTCACTCCACATCTCGTGAGATCTCATGGACATTGGGCGAGATTTCACTCCCAACTCCTGAGGTCACAATGACTTCGGGCGAGATTTCACTACATATCTCGTAATATTCAGGGACCTGGGCGAGATTTCCGTCGAAATCTCGTGAGGTCTCAATGACATCGCGTGAGATGACACTACAAATCTCGTGAGATAACAGGGAGTTTGGGCGAGATTTCACTCCAACTCTCAAGAGGACTCTTGGACGTTGAGCGAGATTTGACTCCACGTCTCGGAGATCTCATCCGAACCTTGGAGAATTCAATCCGCATCTCGGTAGATCTCATGGATATTGAGCGAGATTTCAATCTATAACTCGTGAGACCTCATGGACATCAGGCGATAATTTACTCCAAATTTCGTGAAGTCTCATGGACATCGGGTGACATGTCACTCCAAGTCTCCTGAGGTCACGATGACTTCGGCGAGATTTCAGTACCCACCTGGTCAGATTTCAGCGAACTTGGGCGAAATATCAATCCCAATCTCGTGAGGTCTCAATGTTACCGGGCGTAATTTCACTCCACTCTCGTGCGTGAAAAGGGGCCTTGGGCGAGATTTCACTCCAACTCTCGCGTGAGACCTCTTGGAATTCGGGGCTATCTTCCTCCAAGTCTCGTGAGAGCTCATCCAAACCTTGGAGCCTTCCGTCCAAATCTCGTGAGGTCTCATGCATATTGCGTGAGACTTCAATCTAAATCCCACGAGATAGCATGGGCATCGGGTGGGATTTGATTCCGAATCTCGTGAGATCTCATCCAAAACGTGCAGACCTCAGTCCAAATCTCATGAGATCTCCTGGACATTGGGCGAGATTTCCATCCAAATCTCGTGAGGTCTCAATGACATCGCGTGAGATGACACTCCAAACCGCGTGAGATGTTAGGGAGTTTGGGCGAGGTTTCACTCCAACTCTCAAGAGGATTCTTGGACGTTGAGCGAGATTTGACTCCACGTCTCGGAGATCTCATCCGAATCTTGGAGAATTCAGTCCAAATCTCGTGAGATCTCATGGACATGGAGGGAAATTGCACTCTAAATCTCGTGCGATCTCATGGCATCAGGAGAGATTTTACTCCAAATCTCGGGAGATCTCATGGATATCGGGTCAGAGTTCTC
This sequence comes from Eumetopias jubatus, assembly GCF_037043125.1. NCBI lineage: Eukaryota > Metazoa > Chordata > Mammalia > Carnivora > Otariidae > Eumetopias > Eumetopias jubatus. Next base: position 19,704 of record NW_028275100.1, on the reverse strand, counting down.
TCCAAATCTCGTGAGATCATGGGCATTGGGCGAGATTTCACTCCAAATCTCTTGAGGTCACCATGACATGGGGCGAGATTTCCCTCTAATTCTCTTGAGCTCTCAGGGGCCTTGGGCAAGATTTCACTCCAAATCTCGTGAGATATCAGAGACCTGGCGCGATATTTCACTCCAAATCTCGCGAGGGCCCAATGACATCGGGCGAGATTTCAGTATAAATCTCTTGAGATATCAGGAAGCTTGGTTGAGATTTCACTCCAACTCTCGTGAGATCTCTTGGAATTCAGGGTATTTTCCTCCGAGTCTCGTGAGATCTCATCCAGACCTTGGAGACTTCAGTCCAAATCTCGTGAGATCTCGTGGCTATTGCGTGAGACTTCAATCTAAATCCCATGAGATGCCATGGGCATCGGGTGAGATTTTATTCCGAGTCTCGTGAGATCTCATCCAAAACGTGCAGACCTCAGTCCAAATCTCATGAGATCTCCTGGACATTGGGCGAGATTTCACTCCAAATCTCGTGAGGTCACAATGACATTGGGAGAGATTTCACTACAAACCTCGTGAGATATCAGCGAACTTGGGCGAGATTTCCATCCAAATCTCGTGAGGTCTCAATGACATCGGGCGAGGTTTCACTCAACTCTCGTGAGATAAAAGGGACCTAGGGCGAGATTTCACTCCACTCTCACTCTCGTGAGATCCTTTGGAATTCGGGGATCATTTCCTCCAAGTCTCTTGAGCTCTCATCCAATCCTTGGAGACTTCCGTCCAAATCCCGTGAGATCTCAGGATATTGAGGCAGAATTCACTCTATATCTCGTGAGAAATCATGGACATCAGGCGAGATTAGTCCAAATCTCGTGAGATCGTATGGACATCGCGTGAGAATTCATTCCAAATCTCGTGATATGTCATGGACATTGGAGGCGATTTCACTCCAAATACCATGTGGTCTCAATGACCTCGGGCAGATTTCTCTCCAAATCTCGTGAGATATCAGGGACGACCGTGGGCGAGCTTTCAATCTAAATCTCGTGAGATCTCATGGACATCGGGCGAGATTTGCCACCAAGGCTCCTGAGATCTCATGGGCATCGGTTCAGATTTCACTCCAAATCTCATGACATCTCATGGATTTTAGGCGAGGTTTCACTCCATTCCTCCTGAGGTCACAATGAGATCGGGCGAGATTTCACGACAAATCTCGTGAGATCTCAGGGACCTTGGGCGAGATTTCACTGCAGCTCTCGTGAGAACTCTTGAATTGGGGCGAGATTTTACTCCCAGTCTTGTGAGATCTCCTCCAAACCTTGGCGACGTCAGTGCCAATCTCGTGAGATCTCATGGCTATTGAGCGAGACTTCAATCTAAATATCGTGGGACTGATGGGCATCGGGTGAGATTTTACTCAATATCTCGTCTGATCTCAGGGACATTCGGGTGAGGTTTCCCTCCGAATATCCTGAGGTCACAATGACATCGGGCGAGATTTCGCTACAAATGTCTTGAGGCATCAGGGACCTTGGGCGAGATTTCACTCCAAATCGTGTGAGATCTCTTGGGATTCAGCTGAGATTTTTATCCAAATCTCGTGTGCTCTCTTCCAAATGTGGAGACCTCAGGCCAAATGTCTTGAGATCTCATGGAAAAGAGGTGAGATTTCACTCTCAATTTCGCGATATCTCATGGTCATTGGGCGAGACTTTACTGCAAATCTCGTGAGGTGTCATGGACATCGGGCGAGAATTCCCTCTCAATCTCATGAGATGTCATGGGCTTTGGGTGAGATTTCTCTCCAAATCCCTCGAGATCTCTTGGACTTTGGGCGAGATTTTCCTCCAGGGCCCATGAGATCTCACCCAAACTTTGGAGAGGTCAGTGCCCTTCTCCTGAGATCTCATGGATATTGCGTGACGGTTCAATCTAAATCTCGTGAGATCTCATGGACAATGGGCGAGACTGCACTCCAAATCTACGGAGGTTCCAATGACATCAGGCGAGATTTCCACAAATCTCGTGAGATATCAGGGACCCTGGTCGAGATTTCAGTCCAAATCTCATGAGGTCTCGACGACATTGGGCGAGATTTCATTACACATCTTGTGAGATATCGGGGAACTTGTGCGAGATTTCACTCCAACTCTGCTGAGGTCTCTTGTTCTTTGGGCGAGAGTTTACTCCAAGTCTTGTGAGATCTCATCCAACCTTGGAGACGTCCGTGTCAATCTCGCGAGGCCTCATAGATATTGAGGGAGATTTAATCTAAATCTCATGAGATCTCATGGACATTGGGCGAGATTTCACCCCAAATCTCCTGAGGTCACAATCACATTGGGCGAGATTTCCCTACGAATCTCCTGAGATATCAGCGACCTCGGGCGAGATTTCAATCCAAATATCGGGACGTCCCAATGACATTGGGCGACAGTTCACTAAACTCTCGTGAGAGAAAAGGGACCTAGGGCGACATTTCACTCCAACTCTCGTGAGATTTCTGGGAACTCGCGGATATTTCACTCCAAGGCTGGTGAGATCTCATCCAATGCTTGGAGACCTCAGGCCAAAACTCGTGAGATCTCAGGATATGGAGCGAGAATTCAATCTCTATCTTGTGAGATCTCAGGGACTTCAGGCGAGATGACTCCAAATCTCGTGAGTACTCACGAATATCGGGGGAGAGTTCACTCCAAATCTCGTGAGGTCTCAATCACCTCGGGCAGATTTCACTCCGAATCTCGTCAGTTTTCAGGGACCCTGGGCGAGGTTTCAGTCTATGTGTCGTGAGTTCTCATGGACATCGGGCGAGATTTGACACCAAATCTCCTGAGATCGCATGGACATCGACGGAGATTTCACTCCGAATCTCCTGAGGTCCCAATGAGTTTGGGTGAGATTTCACTACAGATCTCGTGAGATAGCAGCAACCTTGGGCGAGATTCCTATCCGTTCATCGTGAGCTGTCAATGACATCGGGGGAGATTCAGTCCAAACCTCTTGAGATATCAGGGACCTTGGGCGAGATTTCACTCCCAATCTCGTGAGGTCTCATGGTCTTTGGGCGAGAGTTTACTCGCATCCCGTGAAATCTCACCCAAACCTTGGAGACCTCAAGGCCAACGTCGTGCGTTCTCGTGGATATGAGCGAGCTTCCCATCTAAATCTCGTGTGATCTCATCGATATCGGGCGAGATTTCACTCCACATCTCGTGAGATCTCATGGACATTGGGCGAGATTTCACTCCCAACTCCTGAGGTCACAATGACTTCGGGCGAGATTTCACTACATATCTCGTAATATTCAGGGACCTGGGCGAGATTTCCGTCGAAATCTCGTGAGGTCTCAATGACATCGCGTGAGATGACACTACAAATCTCGTGAGATAACAGGGAGTTTGGGCGAGATTTCACTCCAACTCTCAAGAGGACTCTTGGACGTTGAGCGAGATTTGACTCCACGTCTCGGAGATCTCATCCGAACCTTGGAGAATTCAATCCGCATCTCGGTAGATCTCATGGATATTGAGCGAGATTTCAATCTATAACTCGTGAGACCTCATGGACATCAGGCGAGAATTTACTCCAAATTTCGTGAAATCTCATGGACATCGGGTGACATGTCACTCCAAGTCTCCTGAGGTCACAATGACTTCAGCGAGATTTCAGTACCCACCTCGTCAGATTTCAGCGAACTTGGGCGAAATATCAATCCCAATCTCGTGAGGTCTCAATGTTACCGGGCGTAATTTCACTCCACTCTCGTGCGTGAAAAGGGACCTTGGGCGAGATTTCACTCCAACTCTCGCGTGAGACCTCTTGGAATTCGGGGCTATCTTCCTCCAAGTCTCGTGAGAGCTCATCCAAACCTTGGAGCCTTCCGTCCAAATCTCGTGAGGTCTCATGCATATTGCGTGAGACTTCAATCTAAATCCCACGAGATAGCATGGGCATCGGGTGGGATTTGATTCCGAATCTCGTGAGATCTCATCCAAAACGTGCAGACCTCAGTCCAAATCTCATGAGATCTCCTGGACATTGGGCGAGATTTCCATCCAAATCTCGTGAGGTCTCAATGACATCGCGTGAGATGACACTACAAACCGCGTGAGATGTTAGGGAGTTTGGGCGAGGTTTCACTCCAACTCTCAAGAGGATTCTTGGACGTTGAGCGAGATTTGACTCCACGTCTCGGAGATCTCATCCGAATCTTGGAGAATTCAGTCCAAATCTCGTGAGATCTCATGGACATGGAGGGAAATTGCACTCTAAATCTCGTGCGATCTCATGACATCAGGAGAGATTTTACTCCAAATCTCGGGAGATCTCATGGATATCGGGTCAGAGTTCTCTCCAAATCTCGTGAGATCATGGGCATTGGGCGAGATTTCACTCCAAATCTCTTGAGGTCACCATGACATGGGGCGAGATTTCCCTCTAATTCTCTTGAGCTCTCAGGGGCCTTGGGCAAGATTTCACTCCAAATCTCGTGAGATATCAGAGACCTGGCGCGATATTTCACTCCAAATCTCGCGAGGGCCCAATGACATCGGGCGAGATTTCAGTATAAATCTCTTGAGATATCAGGAAGCTTGGTTGAGATTTCACTCCAACTCTCGTGAGATCTCTTGGAATTCAGGGTATTTTCCTCCGAGTCTCGTGAGATCTCATCCAGACCTTGGAGACTTCAGTCCAAATCTCGTGAGATCTCGTGGCTATTGCGTGAGACTTCAATCTAAATCCCATGAGATGCCATGGGCATCGGGTGAGATTTTATTCCGAGTCTCGTGAGATCTCATCCAAAACGTGCAGACCTCAGTCCAAATCTCATGAGATCTCCTGGACATTGGGCGAGATTTCACTCCAAATCTCGTGAGGTCACAATGACATTGGGAGAGATTTCACTACAAACCTCGTGAGATATCAGCGAACTTGGGCGAGATTTCCATCCAAATCTCGTGAGGTCTCAATGACATCGGGCGAGGTTTCACTCAACTCTCGTGAGATAAAAGGGACCTAGGGCGAGATTTCACTCCACTCTCACTCTCGTGAGATCCTTTGGAATTCGGGGATCATTTCCTCCAAGTCTCTTGAGCTCTCATCCAATCCTTGGAGACTTCCGTCCAAATCCCGTGAGATCTCAGGATATTGAGGCAGAATTCACTCTATATCTCGTGAGAAATCATGGACATCAGGCGAGATTAGTCCAAATCTCGTGAGATCGTATGGACATCGCGTGAGAATTCATTCCAAATCTCGTGATATGTCATGGACATTGGAGGCGATTTCACTCCAAATACCATGTGGTCTCAATGACCTCGGGCAGATTTCTCTCCAAATCTCGTGAGATATCAGGGACGACCGTGGGCGAGCTTTCAATCTAAATCTCGTGAGATCTCATGGACATCGGGCGAGATTTGCCACCAAGGCTCCTGAGATCTCATGGGCATCGGTTCAGATTTCACTCCAAATCTCATGACATCTCATGGATTTTAGGCGAGGTTTCACTCCATTCCTCCTGAGGTCACAATGAGATCGGGCGAGATTTCACGACAAATCTCGTGAGATCTCAGGGACCTTGGGCGAGATTTCACTGCAGCTCTCGTGAGAACTCTTGAATTGGGGCGAGATTTTACTCCCAGTCTTGTGAGATCTCCTCCAAACCTTGGCGACGTCAGTGCCAATCTCGTGAGATCTCATGGCTATTGAGCGAGACTTCAATCTAAATATCGTGGGACTGATGGGCATCGGGTGAGATTTTACTCAATATCTCGTCTGATCTCAGGGACATTCGGGTGAGGTTTCCCTCCGAATATCCTGAGGTCACAATGACATCGGGCGAGATTTCACTACAAATGTCTTGAGGCATCAGGGACCTTGGGCGAGATTTCACTCCAAATCGTGTGAGATCTCTTGGGATTCAGCTGAGATTTTTATCCAAATCTCGTGTGCTCTCTTCCAAATGTGGAGACCTCAGGCCAAATGTCTTGAGATCTCATGGAAAAGAGGTGAGATTTCACTCTCAATTTCGCGATATCTCATGGTCATTGGGCGAGACTTTACTGCAAATCCCGTGAGGTGTCATGGACATCGGGCGAGAATTCCCTCTCAATCTCATGAGATGTCATGGGCTTTGGGTGAGATTTCTCTCCAAATCCCTCGAGATCTCTTGGACTTTGGGCGAGATTTTCCTCCAGGGCCCATGAGATCTCACCCAAACTTTGGAGAGGTCAGTGCCCTTCTCCTGAGATCTCATGGATATTGCGTGACGGTTCAATCTAAATCTCGTGAGATCTCATGGACAATGGGCGAGACTGCACTCCAAATCTACGGAGGTTCCAATGACATCAGGCGAGATTTCCACAAATCTCGTGAGATATCAGGGACCCTGGTCGAGATTTCAGTCCAAATCTCATGAGGTCTCGACGACATTGGGCGAGATTTCATTACACATCTTGTGAGATATCGGGGAACTTGTGCGAGATTTCACTCCAACTCTGCTGAGGTCTCTTGTTCTTTGGGCGAGAGTTTACTCCAAGTCTTGTGAGATCTCATCCAACCTTGGAGACGTCCGTGCCAATCTCGCGAGGCCTCATAGATATTGAGGGAGATTTAATCTAAATCTCATGAGATCTCATGGACATTGGGCGAGATTTCACCCCAAATCTCCTGAGGTCACAATCACATTGGGCGAGATTTCCCTACGAATCTCCTGAGATATCAGCGACCTCGGGCGAGATTTCAATCCAAATATCGGGACGTCCCAATGACATTGGGCGACAGTTCACTAAACTCTCGTGAGAGAAAAGGGACCTAGGGCGACATTTCACTCCAACTCTCGTGAGATTTCTGGGAACTCGCGGATATTTCACTCCAAGGCTGGTGAGATCTCATCCAATGCTTGGAGACCTCAGGCCAAAACTCGTGAGATCTCAGGATATGGAGCGAGAATTCAATCTCTATCTTGTGAGATCTCAGGGACTTCAGGCGAGATGACTCCAAATCTCGTGAGTACTCACGAATATCGGGGGAGAGTTCACTCCAAATCTCGTGAGGTCTCAATCACCTCGGGCAGATTTCACTCCGAATCTCGTCAGTTTTCAGGGACCCTGGGCGAGGTTTCAGTCTATGTGTCGTGAGTTCTCATGGACATCGGGCGAGATTTGACACCAAATCTCCTGAGATCGCATGGACATCGACGGAGATTTCACTCCGAATCTCCTGAGGTCCCAATGAGTTTGGGTGAGATTTCACTACAGATCTCGTGAGATAGCAGCAACCTTGGGCGAGATTCCTATCCGTTCATCGTGAGCTGTCAATGACATCGGGGGAGATTCAGTCCAAACCTCTTGAGATATCAGGGACCTTGGGCGAGATTTCACTCCCAATCTCGTGAGGTCTCATGGTCTTTGGGCGAGAGTTTACTCGCATCCCGTGAAATCTCACCCAAACCTTGGAGACCTCAAGGCCAACGTCGTGCGTTCTCGTGGATATGAGCGAGCTTCCCATCTAAATCTCGTGTGATCTCATCGATATCGGGCGAGATTTCACTCCACATCTCGTGAGATCTCATGGACATTGGGCGAGATTTCACTCCCAACTCCTGAGGTCACAATGACTTCGGGCGAGATTTCACTACATATCTCGTAATATTCAGGGACCTGGGCGAGATTTCCGTCGAAATCTCGTGAGGTCTCAATGACATCGCGTGAGATGACACTACAAATCTCGTGAGATAACAGGGAGTTTGGGCGAGATTTCACTCCAACTCTCAAGAGGACTCTTGGACGTTGAGCGAGATTTGACTCCACGTCTCGGAGATCTCATCCGAACCTTGGAGAATTCAATCCGCATCTCGGTAGATCTCATGGATATTGAGCGAGATTTCAATCTATAACTCGTGAGACCTCATGGACATCAGGCGAGAATTTACTCCAAATTTCGTGAAATCTCATGGACATCGGGTGACATGTCACTCCAAGTCTCCTGAGGTCACGATGACTTCGGCGAGATTTCAGTACCCACCTGGTCAGATTTCAGCGAACTTGGGCGAAATATCAATCCCAATCTCGTGAGGTCTCAATGTTACCGGGCGTAATTTCACTCCACTCTCGTGCGTGAAAAGGGGCCTTGGGCGAGATTTCACTCCAACTCTCGCGTGAGACCTCTTGGAATTCGGGGCTATCTTCCTCCAAGTCTCGTGAGAGCTCATCCAAACCTTGGAGCCTTCCGTCCAAATCTCGTGAGGTCTCATGCACATTGCGTGAGACTTCAATCTAAATCCCACGAGATAGCATGGGCATCGGGTGGGATTTGATTCCGAATCTCGTGAGATCTCATCCAAAACGTGCAGACCTCAGTCCAAATCTCATGAGATCTCCTGGACATTGGGCGAGATTTCCATCCAAATCTCGTGAGGTCTCAATGACATCGCGTGAGATGACACTACAAACCGCGTGAGATGTTAGGGAGTTTGGGCGAGGTTTCACTCCAACTCTCAAGAGGATTCTTGGACGTTGAGCGAGATTTGACTCCACGTCTCGGAGATCTCATCCGAATCTTGGAGAATTCAGTCCAAATCTCGTGAGATCTCATGGACATGGAGGGAAATTGCACTCTAAATCTCGTGCGATCTCATGACATCAGGAGAGATTTTACTCCAAATCTCGGGAGATCTCATGGATATCGGGTCAGAGTTCTCTCCAAATCTCGTGAGATCATGGGCATTGGGCGAGATTTCACTCCAAATCTCTTGAGGTCACCATGACATGGGGCGAGATTTCCCTCTAATTCTCTTGAGCTCTCAGGGGCCTTGGGCAAGATTTCACTCCAAATCTCGTGAGATATCAGAGACCTGGCGCGATATTTCACTCCAAATCTCGCGAGGGCCCAATGACATCGGGCGAGATTTCAGTATAAATCTCTTGAGATATCAGGAAGCTTGGTTGAGATTTCACTCCAACTCTCGTGAGATCTCTTGGAATTCAGGGTATTTTCCTCCGAGTCTCGTGAGATCTCATCCAGACCTTGGAGACTTCAGTCCAAATCTCGTGAGATCTCGTGGCTATTGCGTGAGACTTCAATCTAAATCCCATGAGATGCCATGGGCATCGGGTGAGATTTTATTCCGAGTCTCGTGAGATCTCATCCAAAACGTGCAGACCTCAGTCCAAATCTCATGAGATCTCCTGGACATTGGGCGAGATTTCACTCCAAATCTCGTGAGGTCACAATGACATTGGGAGAGATTTCACTACAAACCTCGTGAGATATCAGCGAACTTGGGCGAGATTTCCATCCAAATCTCGTGAGGTCTCAATGACATCGGGCGAGGTTTCACTCAACTCTCGTGAGATAAAAGGGACCTAGGGCGAGATTTCACTCCACTCTCACTCTCGTGAGATCCTTTGGAATTCGGGGATCATTTCCTCCAAGTCTCTTGAGCTCTCATCCAATCCTTGGAGACTTCCGTCCAAATCCCGTGAGATCTCAGGATATTGAGGCAGAATTCACTCTATATCTCGTGAGAAATCATGGACATCAGGCGAGATTAGTCCAAATCTCGTGAGATCGTATGGACATCGCGTGAGAATTCATTCCAAATCTCGTGATATGTCATGGACATTGGAGGCGATTTCACTCCAAATACCATGTGGTCTCAATGACCTCGGGCAGATTTCTCTCCAAATCTCGTGAGATATCAGGGACGACCGTGGGCGAGCTTTCAATCTAAATCTCGTGAGATCTCATGGACATCGGGCGAGATTTGCCACCAAGGCTCCTGAGATCTCATGGGCATCGGTTCAGATTTCACTCCAAATCTCATGACATCTCATGGATTTTAGGCGAGGTTTCACTCCATTCCTCCTGAGGTCACAATGAGATCGGGCGAGATTTCACGACAAATCTCGTGAGATCTCAGGGACCTTGGGCGAGATTTCACTGCAGCTCTCGTGAGAACTCTTGAATTGGGGCGAGATTTTACTCCCAGTCTTGTGAGATCTCCTCCAAACCTTGGCGACGTCAGTGCCAATCTCGTGAGATCTCATGGCTATTGAGCGAGACTTCAATCTAAATATCGTGGGACTGATGGGCATCGGGTGAGATTTTACTCAATATCTCGTCTGATCTCAGGGACATTCGGGTGAGGTTTCCCTCCGAATATCCTGAGGTCACAATGACATCGGGCGAGATTTCACTATAAATGTCTTGAGGCATCAGGGACCTTGGGCGAGATTTCACTCCAAATCGTGTGAGATCTCTTGGGATTCAGCTGAGATTTTTATCCAAATCTCGTGTGCTCTCTTCCAAATGTGGAGACCTCAGGCCAAATGTCTTGAGATCTCATGGAAAAGAGGTGAGATTTCACTCTCAATTTCGCGATATCTCATGGTCATTGGGCGAGACTTTACTGCAAATCTCGTGAGGTGTCATGGACATCGGGCGAGAATTCCCTCTCAATCTCATGAGATGTCATGGGCTTTGGGTGAGATTTCTCTCCAAATCCCTCGAGATCTCTTGGACTTTGGGCGAGATTTTCCTCCAGGGCCCATGAGATCTCACCCAAACTTTGGAGAGGTCAGTGCCCTTCTCCTGAGATCTCATGGATATTGCGTGACGGTTCAATCTAAATCTCGTGAGATCTCATGGACAATGGGCGAGACTGCACTCCAAATCTACGGAGGTTCCAATGACATCAGGCGAGATTTCCACAAATCTCGTGAGATATCAGGGACCCTGGTCGAGATTTCAGTCCAAATCTCATGAGGTCTCGACGACATTGGGCGAGATTTCATTACACATCTTGTGAGATATCGGGGAACTTGTGCGAGATTTCACTCCAACTCTGCTGAGGTCTCTTGTTCTTTGGGCGAGAGTTTACTCCAAGTCTTGTGAGATCTCATCCAACCTTGGAGACGTCCGTGCCAATCTCGCGAGGCCTCATAGATATTGAGGGAGATTTAATCTAAATCTCATGAGATCTCATGGACATTGGGCGAGATTTCACCCCAAATCTCCTGAGGTCACAATCACATTGGGCGAGATTTCCCTACGAATCTCCTGAGATATCAGCGACCTCGGGCGAGATTTCAATCCAAATATCGGGACGTCCCAATGACATTGGGCGACAGTTCACTAAACTCTCGTGAGAGAAAAGGGACCTAGGGCGACATTTCACTCCAACTCTCGTGAGATTTCTGGGAACTCGCGGATATTTCACTCCAAGGCTGGTGAGATCTCATCCAATGCTTGGAGACCTCAGGCCAAAACTCGTGAGATCTCAGGATACGGAGCGAGAATTCAATCTCTATCTTGTGAGATCTCAGGGACTTCAGGCGAGATGACTCCAAATCTCGTGAGTACTCACGAATATCGGGGGAGAGTTCACTCCAAATCTCGTGAGGTCTCAATCACCTCGGGCAGATTTCACTCCGAATCTCGTCAGTTTTCAGGGACCCTGGGCGAGGTTTCAGTCTATGTGTCGTGAGTTCTCATGGACATCGGGCGAGATTTGACACCAAATCTCCTGAGATCGCATGGACATCGACGGAGATTTCACTCCGAATCTCCTGAGGTCCCAATGAGTTTGGGTGAGATTTCACTACAGATCTCGTGAGATAGCAGCAACCTTGGGCGAGATTCCTATCCGTTCATCGTGAGCTGTCAATGACATCGGGGGAGATTCAGTCCAAACCTCTTGAGATATCAGGGACCTTGGGCGAGATTTCACTCCCAATCTCGTGAGGTCTCATGGTCTTTGGGCGAGAGTTTACTCGCATCCCGTGAAATCTCACCCAAACCTTGGAGACCTCAAGGCCAACGTCGTGCGTTCTCATGGATATGAGCGAGCTTCCCATCTAAATCTCGTGTGATCTCATCGATATCGGGCGAGATTTCACTCCACATCTCGTGAGATCTCATGGACATTGGGCGAGATTTCACTCCCAACTCCTGAGGTCACAATGACTTCGGGCGAGATTTCACTACATATCTCGTAATATTCAGGGACCTGGGCGAGATTTCCGTCGAAATCTCGTGAGGTCTCAATGACATCGCGTGAGATGACACTACAAATCTCGTGAGATAACAGGGAGTTTGGGCGAGATTTCACTCCAACTCTCAAGAGGACTCTTGGACGTTGAGCGAGATTTGACTCCACGTCTCGGAGATCTCATCCGAACCTTGGAGAATTCAATCCGCATCTCGGTAGATCTCATGGATATTGAGCGAGATTTCAATCTATAACTCGTGAGACCTCATGGACATCAGGCGAGAATTTACTCCAAATTTCGTGAAATCTCATGGACATCGGGTGACATGTCACTCCAAGTCTCCTGAGGTCACGATGACTTCGGCGAGATTTCAGTACCCACCTGGTCAGATTTCAGCGAACTTGGGCGAAATATCAATCCCAATCTCGTGAGGTCTCAATGTTACCGGGCGTAATTTCACTCCACTCTCGTGCGTGAAAAGGGGCCTTGGGCGAGATTTCACTCCAACTCTCGCGTGAGACCTCTTGGAATTCGGGGCTATCTTCCTCCAAGTCTCGTGAGAGCTCATCCAAACCTTGGAGCCTTCCGTCCAAATCTCGTGAGGTCTCATGCACATTGCGTGAGACTTCAATCTAAATCCCACGAGATAGCATGGGCATCGGGTGGGATTTGATTCCGAATCTCGTGAGATCTCATCCAAAACGTGCAGACCTCAGTCCAAATCTCATGAGATCTCCTGGACATTGGGCGAGATTTCCATCCAAATCTCGTGAGGTCTCAATGACATCGCGTGAGATGACACTACAAACCGCGTGAGATGTTAGGGAGTTTGGGCGAGGTTTCACTCCAACTCTCAAGAGGATTCTTGGACGTTGAGCGAGATTTGACTCCACGTCTCGGAGATCTCATCCGAATCTTGGAGAATTCAGTCCAAATCTCGTGAGATCTCATGGACATGGAGGGAAATTGCACTCTAAATCTCGTGCGATCTCATGACATCAGGAGAGATTTTACTCCAAATCTCGGGAGATCTCATGGATATCGGGTCAGAGTTCTCTCCAAATCTCGTGAGATCATGGGCATTGGGCGAGATTTCACTCCAAATCTCTTGAGGTCACCATGACATGGGGCGAGATTTCCCTCTAATTCTCTTGAGCTCTCAGGGGCCTTGGGCAAGATTTCACTCCAAATCTCGTGAGATATCAGAGACCTGGCGCGATATTTCACTCCAAATCTCGCGAGGGCCCAATGACATCGGGCGAGATTTCAGTATAAATCTCTTGAGATATCAGGAAGCTTGGTTGAGATTTCACTCCAACTCTCGTGAGATCTCTTGGAATTCAGGGTATTTTCCTCCGAGTCTCGTGAGATCTCATCCAGACCTTGGAGACTTCAGTCCAAATCTCGTGAGATCTCGTGGCTATTGCGTGAGACTTCAATCTAAATCCCATGAGATGCCATGGGCATCGGGTGAGATTTTATTCCGAGTCTCGTGAGATCTCATCCAAAACGTGCAGACCTCAGTCCAAATCTCATGAGATCTCCTGGACATTGGGCGAGATTTCACTCCAAATCTCGTGAGGTCACAATGACATTGGGAGAGATTTCACTACAAACCTCGTGAGATATCAGCGAACTTGGGCGAGATTTCCATCCAAATCTCGTGAGGTCTCAATGACATCGGGCGAGGTTTCACTCAACTCTCGTGAGATAAAAGGGACCTAGGGCGAGATTTCACTCCACTCTCACTCTCGTGAGATCCTTTGGAATTCGGGGATCATTTCCTCCAAGTCTCTTGAGCTCTCATCCAATCCTTGGAGACTTCCGTCCAAATCCCGTGAGATCTCAGGATATTGAGGCAGAATTCACTCTATATCTCGTGAGAAATCATGGACATCAGGCGAGATTAGTCCAAATCTCGTGAGATCGTATGGACATCGCGTGAGAATTCATTCCAAATCTCGTGATATGTCATGGACATTGGAGGCGATTTCACTCCAAATACCATGTGGTCTCAATGACCTCGGGCAGATTTCTCTCCAAATCTCGTGAGATATCAGGGACGACCGTGGGCGAGCTTTCAATCTAAATCTCGTGAGATCTCATGGACATCGGGCGAGATTTGCCACCAAGGCTCCTGAGATCTCATGGGCATCGGTTCAGATTTCACTCCAAATCTCATGACATCTCATGGATTTTAGGCGAGGTTTCACTCCATTCCTCCTGAGGTCACAATGAGATCGGGCGAGATTTCACTGCGACAAATCTCGTGAGATCTCAGGGACCTTGGGCGAGATTTCACTGCAGCTCTCGTGAGAACTCTTGAATTGGGGCGAGATTTTACTCCCAGTCTTGTGAGATCTCCTCCAAACCTTGGCGACGTCAGTGCCAATCTCGTGAGATCTCATGGCTATTGAGCGAGACTTCAATCTAAATATCGTGGGACTGATGGGCATCGGGTGAGATTTTACTCAATATCTCGTCTGATCTCAGGGACATTCGGGTGAGGTTTCCCTCCGAATATCCTGAGGTCACAATGACATCGGGCGAGATTTCACTACAAATGTCTTGAGGCATCAGGGACCTTGGGCGAGATTTCACTCCAAATCGTGTGAGATCTCTTGGGATTCAGCTGAGATTTTTATCCAAATCTCGTGTGCTCTCTTCCAAATGTGGAGACCTCAGGCCAAATGTCTTGAGATCTCATGGAAAAGAGGTGAGATTTCACTCTCAATTTCGCGATATCTCATGGTCATTGGGCGAGACTTTACTGCAAATCTCGTGAGGTGTCATGGACATCGGGCGAGAATTCCCTCTCAATCTCATGAGATGTCATGGGCTTTGGGTGAGATTTCTCTCCAAATCCCTCGAGATCTCTTGGACTTTGGGCGAGATTTTCCTCCAGGGCCCATGAGATCTCACCCAAACTTTGGAGAGGTCAGTGCCCTTCTCCTGAGATCTCATGGATATTGCGTGACGGTTCAATCTAAATCTCGTGAGATCTCATGGACAATGGGCGAGACTGCACTCCAAATCTACGGAGGTTCCAATGACATCAGGCGAGATTTCCACAAATCTCGTGAGATATCAGGGACCCTGGTCGAGATTTCAGTCCAAATCTCATGAGGTCTCGACGACATTGGGCGAGATTTCATTACACATCTTGTGAGATATCGGGGAACTTGTGCGAGATTTCACTCCAACTCTGCTGAGGTCTCTTGTTCTTTGGGCGAGAGTTTACTCCAAGTCTTGTGAGATCTCATCCAACCTTGGAGACGTCCGTGCCAATCTCGCGAGGCCTCATAGATATTGAGGGAGATTTAATCTAAATCTCATGAGATCTCATGGACATTGGGCGAGATTTCACCCCAAATCTCCTGAGGTCACAATCACATTGGGCGAGATTTCCCTACGAATCTCCTGAGATATCAGCGACCTCGGGCGAGATTTCAATCCAAATATCGGGACGTCCCAATGACATTGGGCGACAGTTCACTAAACTCTCGTGAGAGAAAAGGGACCAAGGGCGACATTTCACTCCAACTCTCGTGAGATTTCTGGGAACTCGCGGATATTTCACTCCAAGGCTGGTGAGATCTCATCCAATGCTTGGAGACCTCAGGCCAAAACTCGTGAGATCTCAGGATATGGAGCGAGAATTCAATCTCTATCTTGTGAGATCTCAGGGACTTCAGGCGAGATGACTCCAAATCTCGTGAGTACTCACGAATATCGGGGGAGAGTTCACTCCAAATCTCGTGAGGTCTCAATCACCTCGGGCAGATTTCACTCCGAATCTCGTCAGTTTTCAGGGACCCTGGGCGAGGTTTCAGTCTATGTGTCGTGAGTTCTCATGGACATCGGGCGAGATTTGACACCAAATCTCCTGAGATCGCATGGACATCGACGGAGATTTCACTCCGAATCTCCTGAGGTCCCAATGAGTTTGGGTGAGATTTCACTACAGATCTCGTGAGATAGCAGCAACCTTGGGCGAGATTCCTATCCGTTCATCGTGAGCTGTCAATGACATCGGGGGAGATTCAGTCCAAACCTCTTGAGATATCAGGGACCTTGGGCGAGATTTCACTCCCAATCTCGTGAGGTCTCATGGTCTTTGGGCGAGAGTTTACTCGCATCCCGTGAAATCTCACCCAAACCTTGGAGACCTCAAGGCCAACGTCGTGCGTTCTCGTGGATATGAGCGAGCTTCCCATCTAAATCTCGTGTGATCTCATCGATATCGGGCGAGATTTCACTCCACATCTCGTGAGATCTCATGGACATTGGGCGAGATTTCACTCCCAACTCCTGAGGTCACAATGACTTCGGGCGAGATTTCACTACATATCTCGTAATATTCAGGGACCTGGGCGAGATTTCCGTCGAAATCTCGTGAGGTCTCAATGACATCGCGTGAGATGACACTACAAATCTCGTGAGATAACAGGGAGTTTGGGCGAGATTTCACTCCAACTCTCAAGAGGACTCTTGGACGTTGAGCGAGATTTGACTCCACGTCTCGGAGATCTCATCCGAACCTTGGAGAATTCAATCCGCATCTCGGTAGATCTCATGGATATTGAGCGAGATTTCAATCTATAACTCGTGAGACCTCATGGACATCAGGCGAGAATTTACTCCAAATTTCGTGAAGTCTCATGGACATCGGGTGACATGTCACTCCAAGTCTCCTGAGGTCACGATGACTTCGGAGAGATTTCAGTACCCACCTGGTCAGATTTCAGCGAACTTGGGCGAAATATCAATCCCAATCTCGTGAGGTCTCAATGTTATCGGGCGTAATTTCACTCCACTCTCGTGCGTGAAAAGGGGCCTTGGGCGAGATTTCACTCCAACTCTCGCGTGAGACCTCTTGGAATTCGGGGCTATCTTCCTCCAAGTCTCGTGAGAGCTCATCCAAACCTTGGAGCCTTCCGTCCAAATCTCGTGAGGTCTCATGCATATTGCGTGAGACTTCAATCTAAATCCCACGAGATAGCATGGGCATCGGGTGGGATTTGATTCCGAATCTCGTGAGATCTCATCCAAAACGTGCAGACCTCAGTCCAAATCTCATGAGATCTCCTGGACATTGGGCGAGATTTCCATCCAAATCTCGTGAGGTCTCAATGACATCGCGTGAGATGACACTACAAATCGCGTGAGATGTTAGGGAGTTTGGGCGAGGTTTCACTCCAACTCTCAAGAGGATTCTTGGACGTTGAGCGAGATTTGACTCCACGTCTCGGAGATCTCATCCGAATCTTGGAGAATTCAGTCCAAATCTCGTGAGATCTCATGGACATGGAGGGAAATTGCACTCTAAATCTCGTGCGATCTCATGGCATCAGGAGAGATTTTACTCCAAATCTCGGGAGATCTCATGGATATCGGGTCAGAGTTCTCTCCAAATCTCGTGAGATCATGGGCATTGGGCGAGATTTCACTCCAAATCTCTTGAGGTCACCATGACATGGGGCGAGATTTCCCTCTAATTCTCTTGAGCTCTCAGGGGCCTTGGGCAAGATTTCACTCCAAATCTCGTGAGATATCAGAGACCTGGCGCGATATTTCACTCCAAATCTCGCGAGGGCCCAATGACATCGGGCGAGATTTCAGTATAAATCTCTTGAGATATCAGGAAGCTTGGTTGAGATTTCACTCCAACTCTCGTGAGATCTCTTGGAATTCAGGGTATTTTCCTCCGAGTCTCGTGAGATCTCATCCAGACCTTGGAGACTTCAGTCCAAATCTCGTGAGATCTCGTGGCTATTGCGTGAGACTTCAATCTAAATCCCATGAGATGCCATGGGCATCGGGTGAGATTTTATTCCGAGTCTCGTGAGATCTCATCCAAAACGTGCAGACCTCAGTCCAAATCTCATGAGATCTCCTGGACATTGGGCGAGATTTCACTCCAAATCTCGTGAGGTCACAATGACATTGGGAGAGATTTCACTACAAACCTCGTGAGATATCAGCGAACTTGGGCGAGATTTCCATCCAAATCTCGTGAGGTCTCAATGACATCGGGCGAGGTTTCACTCAACTCTCGTGAGATAAAAGGGACCTAGGGCGAGATTTCACTCCACTCTCACTCTCGTGAGATCCTTTGGAATTCGGGGATCATTTCCTCCAAGTCTCTTGAGCTCTCATCCAATCCTTGGAGACTTCCGTCCAAATCCCGTGAGATCTCAGGATATTGAGGCAGAATTCACTCTATATCTCGTGAGAAATCATGGACATCAGGCGAGATTAGTCCAAATCTCGTGAGATCGTATGGACATCGCGTGAGAATTCATTCCAAATCTCGTGATATGTCATGGACATTGGAGGCGATTTCACTCCAAATACCATGTGGTCTCAATGACCTCGGGCAGATTTCTCTCCAAATCTCGTGAGATATCAGGGACGACCGTGGGCGAGCTTTCAATCTAAATCTCGTGAGATCTCATGGACATCGGGCGAGATTTGCCACCAAGGCTCCTGAGATCTCATGGGCATCGGTTCAGATTTCACTCCAAATCTCATGACATCTCATGGATTTTAGGCGAGGTTTCACTCCATTCCTCCTGAGGTCACAATGAGATCGGGCGAGATTTCACGACAAATCTCGTGAGATCTCAGGGACCTTGGGCGAGATTTCACTGCAGCTCTCGTGAGAACTCTTGAATTGGGGCGAGATTTTACTCCCAGTCTTGTGAGATCTCCTCCAAACCTTGGCGACGTCAGTGCCAATCTCGTGAGATCTCATGGCTATTGAGCGAGACTTCAATCTAAATATCGTGGGACTGATGGGCATCGGGTGAGATTTTACTCAATATCTCGTCTGATCTCAGGGACATTCGGGTGAGGTTTCCCTCCGAATATCCTGAGGTCACAATGACATCGGGCGAGATTTCACTACAAATGTCTTGAGGCATCAGGGACCTTGGGCGAGATTTCACTCCAAATCGTGTGAGATCTCTTGGGATTCAGCTGAGATTTTTATCCAAATCTCGTGTGCTCTCTTCCAAATGTGGAGACCTCAGGCCAAATGTCTTGAGATCTCATGGAAAAGAGGTGAGATTTCACTCTCAATTTCGCGATATCTCATGGTCATTGGGCGAGACTTTACTGCAAATCTCGTGAGGTGTCATGGACATCGGGCGAGAATTCCCTCTCAATCTCATGAGATGTCATGGGCTTTGGGTGAGATTTCTCTCCAAATCCCTCGAGATCTCTTGGACTTTGGGCGAGATTTTCCTCCAGGGCCCATGAGATCTCACCCAAACTTTGGAGAGGTCAGTGCCCTTCTCCTGAGATCTCATGGATATTGCGTGACGGTTCAATCTAAATCTCGTGAGATCTCATGGACAATGGGCGAGACTGCACTCCAAATCTACGGAGGTTCCAATGACATCAGGCGAGATTTCCACAAATCTCGTGAGATATCAGGGACCCTGGTCGAGATTTCAGTCCAAATCTCATGAGGTCTCGACGACATTGGGCGAGATTTCATTACACATCTTGTGAGATATCGGGGAACTTGTGCGAGATTTCACTCCAACTCTGCTGAGGTCTCTTGTTCTTTGGGCGAGAGTTTACTCCAAGTCTTGTGAGATCTCATCCAACCTTGGAGACGTCCGTGCCAATCTCGCGAGGCCTCATAGATATTGAGGGAGATTTAATCTAAATCTCATGAGATCTCATGGACATTGGGCGAGATTTC